>NW_009697711.1:0-19122 GCF_000703405.1 Apaloderma vittatum | reverse complement strand
TTGGGACATAGGCTGGACTTGGTGATCTCAGGTCTTTTCCAGTCTCAATAATTCTGTAATTCTGTCCATGCATAAAATCTGTATATCTCCAACCAGAGAGAAGGTTGTTGGGAGGGACCGTGTCAAAGGCCTTGCAGAAGTCCAGATAGATGATATCCATTGCTCTACCCCTGTATACTTCCTTAAACACCACTTCCTGTCATCTATGGTTTTCATTACATATACTTCCAACACATTTTAGCAGTTCAGAAAGCCCTTCATCACATGAGCTAAATGCATAGGATGGAGGCAGTAGGAAGACAAGTTCAACAAGAAGACTGCAGGTGTCAAGCTGCCAAAACAATTCATTTGATCTGCAACGTGCTCACTACCCTAGTCACAGGGATCACTGGAAAAGCAACAGTAGAGAGGGATTTTCATATAGAATGATTAATTATTCTGATGGCCCAGGTGTATACTCTATACACTACATTATCATTTCTGCACTCCGTCCCACATACCTATAGTCCACTTGGGCATGTGCTGTGCCCACGTCTTCTGTGGAAAAGGTGTCAGGCCAGCCCATGTGTGCATCACTGTAAATCCATGTTCAGCTTTTTGCACCTGCTGTCCCATAGTCCTGACATTCACATATCTGACTTCTTTCTTGATTTACCTTTCAGTAGTTTTTGCTGTATTTTCAATGTCTCTTACCACTATGTTGAGAACATAATCCCTGCATACCAAGTTGTCTATATACTGACAATATGTACCAAAAGAATTGAGATAATATTCAGTTTCTGGGTGCTTTGAAGATGGCAGACCTGTGTGTCTGTGCAAAATTTCAGTCCTTTTTTTGCTGTCCCCTGCTTCATTCGTTGCTCAATATTACTCACTGTGGTAGACTCAGGAACTCTTACATTTTTTCTTGCTAATGTATGGATTTTCAGACTCTTACACTGAAAGTTCCTCTTATGTAATGGCTAACCGAGATAAGGAAAGATCTTGGTAGTACTGCCCTTCATGATTTATCAGGCAATGCTGGTATGTGTTGCAAAAAACATATTTTAGATCAGGCTTAGGGTATGTTCTTTTCTTAAATGAAATGAGTGAATTTGAGCACAGCATATGCCTACTTCTAAGGACAATATGGAGTTTGGGGATGTGTTTTACATGGAAGAAGATTGGAAGTGTTTGCTTTTTAATGAGGCAAAGGAAACAACCTCAGAAAAACCACTTGTTTCACCTTATTTCAGTGTTCTGTGCAAGTGCAAATGTATGTATATTCATATACACTGACATGCAGCCATTTCAAGCCAAATAATGCAAGAGTAGCTCTGGTACCACCCATTTTCCCCTTCTCTAGTTTTTGCCTTCTCCTAGGAAAAAGGCTAAACAGTAATAGTTATCCCTGCTGCTGCTGCGTCTTCCAAGCTTCTTCCCATGACAGAGTAAAGAAGTGGTATGGCTGGTGTCTGCCCATCAAAGCAGCGTGCTCATGAGACAAGCCTAGAAAAACCTTAAACGAACATGAACCAGTAGTAATTTGCACTAAATCTGAGTGGAATGGAAATACCCCTCTGCAAAATGTCCATTTCTTGTTCCGACCTACAGGCTTGCAGGAAAGGAGGGAGATATCTGGTTTAGGATGCATAAACTGCTCACTGGACCTTCACTTTGTCTCCTCTGTTTTTAGTCCAGTTTTGAAAAGTAAAGAAAATCATTCCTGAGCAAAGAGCAAGCACTGGGTATTTCAGAACAGCTTTCTAGGATTTCAACTATGTTGAGACTATGGTGTTACTAACTCAAGTATCTATATAACATGATATTTCATAGAGTCATGTGCAAACATTTTGAATCATGTAATGTGGAAAAACACTATATTCTGTGTTTTATGCATGTTTTGCAATTTTTTTATGGCAGACATACCTGGAGCCCTCAGTTTAGTTGTGATCTCTGCTACACACACCATGCATTTTGTTCTTAAATCTGTCTCCCTCTTTTTGTATTATGAGAATGAAAGATTTACCTTTGATCTCCTTCTCATTGTTTTTTCTTTCTACACTGAGTAACGGCAATTTTTTGGTTGCTCAGCCTCTGAAGGCTTGAATATCAGAAATACTTTCTGTTCACCAGTGTTTTTGTGGGGGACTGAGCAGACGTTAACATGCATCCCCAGGTGGTTGTCAGTTGTATGTGAACATCCCATATTTCTTCCTTTCCCTGATCTGAAGAAAAATGGTTCTGTCCCATACGTGTTTAAATATATGGAGTTATAGCTGTACTCTGATTCCCAGTTGCAGGTGGGAAAAGCAGGCTCAGGAATAATTCAAGCTATAGAAATGATGCCTTATTCTCTGAACTGAGTAAACATCAGGATCTCCTCCAGAGCTTGGAGACAGCACCCTGCCATACAACAGGGGTGACTCGGTAGCTACCAACCCCGGGTCACATGACCAAAGAATGAAATCCCTGTGCCTGCATGAACAGCAGCAGTACCAAGAGCCCCCAGTACAGAAGCAGCTGCAATTCTAGTGTTACAGCAAACTATTAGCACGCACCAAGGCTTCCTGATAGCAGGTGTGAGAGCTTCCATTGAGATAATCACCTTCATAAAAATAGTTTTCTTGAGAGAGAGGGCAGAAGATTAACACTTTTTGTGGTTAACAGTTTCACGGTCAAATTGTGTTCTGAAGCCTGACCCAGAAGTTGTTTAAAAGTGCATGGCTATTTGTATTTAGAAGTGGCTCATTTCAATGTTGTAATAACATTTTGGAGGAAAAAAGTCAGGGTTCATAGGAATGCACAGCATGAGGGAAGCAGTGGGAAAAGAAGGCAATGTTCTCTAGAGTTTTAAATGATCTTAACGAGTTAAGGGTAAATTAGCCAAAAATAGTAAGGAAGTCTGCACTGGTAAGTATTAAATGTATCAGGGAATTTACAGGCATAACATACTTCATCAGAAAACAGCCATAAATATTAGCTCACAGCCTATAAAACTAAGCAGGCTGAATTAGTAAGATCAATGCACTCAGATACATTATAAATACAAAATAGCAATTACTCATGCCTGAGACTCAGAAGTAAGACAAGATCATGTAAGAATGATAAAGAACACTTATATTTATTAGCAACAGAGGAGGATTCTACATAAATTCAGATCAGTCCCCTAGGAGTAAGCATATTCATCTTGGCAGGCTGAGACCATTTGTGCACAACAATTCTAAGAGACTTGGCTGAAAAGATCTCTGGCCTGCTGTGATAGTCTTGAACATATCTTGGAAATGCAGAGGAACACTGAAAGACTAGAATAGTGTCAGTATCAAGTGAATGGGTTGAGCAGAGGAGCTCTTCTGAGAAGCCTGATATTCTTTCTGGAAGAGTGGGAAAGCCGGGAAGGGATCCCATTCATAAAATAACCAAAGAATAAAGTTATAAATAAAGCTTCATCACATAATTCTATGGAACATACATCTGTTAAACAGGGCATGCTGAAGTAGGCAAATGCAGAGTTGTATATTTAGGAACAAAGAATGGGAGCCAAACCTACAAACTGAGGATTATGTTTTGAATGGTGGTGTGTCTGAGAAGCGATTGGGGGTCAGAGTGACAAGCAACACCACATGAACTCCCAGTTCAATGCCCTGGAAAAAATAAGTAACTGGGCTTACGCTGGGGAATATTAAGTGGGATTTGGGGTAATTTTAATCTAGATTCTTATTTTTTTTTAAAGTAGTGGCACTACTACTGGAATACTATATATAGTCCTGTGCACTCATTTTCTAAAGGATGTTTAAAAGCTCAATGGAATAGAGAAAAGAAAGAGCAAAATTTCTTCTGGTCTGGAGAGAAGTGTGTAACAGAGAAAGATGTAAGGAGCTCTGCCTGCTTCATATACCAAAGGAAGACAGGGTGAGTGATAGGCTGAGGGAGCTGGGATCGTTCAGCCCAGAAAAGAGAAGACTCCGGGGGAGATTATAACTGCCTTCCAATACCTGCAGAGAACCTACAGGAAGGCTGGACTATTTACAAGAGCATCCAGCGATAGGACAAGGGGAAATGGATTTACACTGAAGGAGAACAAGTTTAGATTGGATCTTACGAAGAAATTCTTCTGCACAAGGGTGGTAAGACTCTGGAATAGATTGTCCAGAGAGGCAGTGGTTGCCACCTCCCTGGAGATGTTCAAAGCCAGGCTGGATGAAACCTTGAGCAATCTGGTCTAGTTGAGGAGCATCCCTGCCCATGGCATGGAAGTTGTGTTACGTGATTTCTAAAGTCCCTTCCAACCTAAGCCATTCTATGATGCTATGATTCTATGAGTATATTACAATGCAGGAATATGCTTGCAGTATAAAACATGAAATATAAGAGAACTCTGTAATTTCCTGGAGGAAGGAATGACAAGAACCCATGCAGAAAAATGAAGCCCTTTTCTGAAGTAAAGAAGAGACATGTTCTTAGCAGTGGGGTGATATCTCCTGCTGCAGGCAGTGCTGAATTCTCCAGCTTCTGAACCTTTCAGATGAAGCCTGCATGCTTTTCTAGAAGATGCTCTTGAGCCAAATAAAAAAGTGACTGAATAAAATGCTGCAGTCCGTGACAGATGGAAAAGTAGTAAGACAATCTAGCCATCTCTTTGGCCTATAAACTCCATATATCTAAACGGCTGTTACTTATCATGATTAGAAGGTAGGTGGTTTTGTGTGGATTTTCATCAAAGTAACCAGGAATGTTGTTAGGGCCAAAGACCATTCCTTAATTCACACAAAGATACCATAAAGCTACAGGCACCTCAGAAGATTTAATTAAGAAGTAACTCTTTAATCCTTGTGCTCACTGAACTTAGAGGCTTTTGTATTAAAGCATTGACTAAAGAAGAAACTGTTGGCTTTGGATAATGATGATGACCTCAAGGGGGCTTCGCAGCCCATTTTCTGTGTGGGGCTTTGACCCTCTTAATATTAAAAGAAAAAGAGAAAAAAAACAATAGAAGTTCAACACCCACATTTTCCCTAATACTGTATGATAGCAAATATAGAAACTGTGAATATCACTTTGCAATATAAAAAAAAACATATAAGCTACTAATGTCATTTATTGGTAGAAAACAGTAAAATACTATAGCTAATTGGTACAATACCAAGAAAATCCTACAGAGACCACCAGAAGCCATCAGTAGGTCATTCAGTCTACTCTCCTTGTTGTCTGTAAGGTATCCCTGCTGCTACAGAAAAGGTTTGATTGCGGTGTTGAAGTACATAATGTACCTGTGTTTACTTGTATTAAAAATTAAAAGCCACTGTTGTGGAAGAATGTTATTGAAGCTGGAGAGCTGAAAGTTCTCTCTGAGTTTCACTACAAAGAGGATGCAGACATCACAGGAGCGATCAGTTATCTACTCTATTCATCTCCTTTGAGCTTCAAAACCAGCTGGTGTTTGAAGCTGAAATAAAGCTTAAAAAAAAAGTGGAGAGGTAAAGCAACTTCCTTTTCCTCCAATGCAGATGGACCAAATTCCACAATGCCCCTCATCTTTCCTCGCCAGTGATATGAATCCAGAGGATCTCTTTTGACACAAGGTATTACCAGAAGCGCATGTCTGCACCAGCTTCCATGCTAAAGACAGCTCCTGAATAGATGGATATGACAGTTCATTTGCAGTAAAGCCTGCTAGGGAAATTCCATGGTTTCATTAAATCCTGAATTAAGTTGCTTTGCTCTTTCCTTTTACATCCCATAGTGCTTACTGTTCTAGCTTATCCTACACTCTCCTCTTTAGGCTCAGATGGAAAGAACAGAGAGAAGCATTTTTCTACTTGCACGTTTGTGGTGCTTTACATCTTGCAATGTTTATGGCCCTGATGTGACTTTTTAAGAAAAAGCTTACACTGGGCTTTGCGTGGGCAAATTTGCCACATTCTCCCACTTCATAATTTCATCCAAACCATACTCCAGAAGCTCTGGTTTCAATATCCTAATGCATTTTTTTAGCTCAGAATCACAGAAAAATACACAGGAAAGCAGCACCCTCGGACTCTGTAGAGCTCCCCTGTTAAATTACAGTCTTCAAGCTCTCTTGATCAGGTCTGATTTCCTCTTTAAAATCCTTTAAAATCTCTTATGAGCCCTAGATATCACTGTAGAGCATATCCTGCTTTCAAACATCCTTTCACAACTGCTCAGTTTCAAGAGACTTAATAACAAGCAGCACTTCCCCCGTCTGGGCAGCAGAAATCGCTCTAGCGAGGCAGGGTGCCTTCCTTGCCTTGACTTTCAAAGAGAGCAAAGGCTTCAGGGACACCCAAAGCCTCCTGCACTGCCAAGTTACCCCGGATGATGAGGCCCCCTCCATATGTATGAAATAAAACCACCAGCAGACACCCTTCTCTCGACAGCGAGCGTGCAACATGCAGGGACGTCATCCTGAATTGGACACGCTGCCCGTTGGGTTCAGGCAGTCTTTTACACCCTGACCTTCATTTGATTTGAATGCTTTGTTGTCGATCAGCAGCCAAACAGCTGCTTTTTGTGTAGGTGGCCAGGCAGGCTAGCAATCAACCCCACTGATGGGGCAAGCAGAGCTCTTAAAATAACGACGGCCTCCCTTCCATTCTCTCTCAGCATCCATTTTGCAAGCATCTTCCACTTTAGTGGTCAGTACCTTCTGCTAATGAGTAATTTCTGGTCAGTCAAATTTGCAGCTGTGCTGCAAAGGGCAAAGGACACAGGAGGGTAGCAATAAGGTATTTAAGACTGGAGAAATCCAGAATGGCTGAAGTTAACTCAATGAATGTCAGGGCTGCAATATGGAGTATGAAACACAGGAAGCAAGGAAGTAAATCAAGTGTAATAAGAAGCCTGAAAAGTTATCTGAAGATTTGTTGACTCCCCTATCAACAAAAAGGGATACTTGCTATTGCAACAAGCAGCATTGAATTGTTTATAAAAGTATCAGCTAAAAGGAGTAGAATAACGGCCTTTCCAGCAACAGCTGGAAAGTCAGTAGAACAGATGAACCAATTCAAATGATGCTTTTAAATGTTAAACGGTTGATCAGCTTAGGTCAACAAGTTTTACAAGCATTAATACAAAAACATATAATAACACAGCTATACAATTACAAGAAGCTCCCTTGCAGACCAACAATAAAAGCTGCTTGGGATGCAACATGAGAACAGACACAATACTGCTTCAGGCCAGAAGGGGTGGCAGTCTTATTAATCAAATACCTCATTTCACCCTAAAAGCCCAGTGCTTGAAAACAGCAAATATATTCTGATCAAAGACCTCTAAAAGGATAACTTAAAGGAGTGTATGCTCCATAGTGTTCCATCCAGGGACAAGCCTCTCTCATTTCATTTTTTTTTTAAGAATTTTTAATAAAATTTAGGACAGGAGAGAGAATTGTAGTCAGTTCATGAATCCTGCCCTTCATAGACCAAGGTGATCAGGATTTGCATATGAGCGGGTAACTTAAAGTTAGTCACCTTGTTAGATACTGCTAATGTTGAAAAGGCAGTAGGCTCTTAACCCAGGGGATGCTCTTACTGTAGTCAACCATGCGATGCATATTCAAGGACTGATGTGATCCTTGCCACCAGTAGCTTGTTAAATCCTGCTCCTTTGATCTCTCTGGATGTGATCAGTCAGTATCCTCACTCCCTGTGCCTAGTTCTAAGCAACTGAATTTTAAAACAGATTGTATTGATGGCAACTGAATGGAACTCTGCTTATAACTTAGAGAAAACTAAATATCTATATCTTTTTCAGGATTATCTGAAAGAAACTGGTAAACTCTTTGAGATAAGAAAACTTCGTGAGATGCTTGTAAGGCAAGGATAAATGGTAAAGTTACCAATAAAATCTTCCATCTTCTTAAAAATCAAACACCAGTGAAGAAAAAGGCCTAGTGGATCCCTTTCATTCTGAGATAAGCAGAAAGGCACTAAAAGGTTTTGTTAAAAAAATGCATAAATCCACAGGGATTGGAGAGACTGGATTTCCTGCAAATCTATTAAACAGAACCAGCCTAAAAATGCATAAACCAAAACATTATGTAAGGGAAAGCTGGTGGACAGGCTTTTAAAAAAGCAGATAATATGGTGGATTCTTCAAAAGTGACAGCAAGGGACATCTGGTACCATGTTGAAAAGAGATGCTGGGTGATTTGAGACCAAAAGGTTTTAATTGATCGTAGGTCAACTCTCCAAAAGCCAACAACTTTGAAATTGTTTTAAGGACTTCTTTGCCACAGAACCATATGAAAAATACAGAATTCTTGGATAATCCACTTAAAAGGAGGAAGTGAGTACTATCATCAAAAGTCTGAATGCAAATAGGGCAGCAGCCACAGATGGATTTATGACCAAATACGGTGTAATTAGACATATTTATCAAGATCATGAAAAAAAGAGGTAGACTCTTTTCCAGAAGAAAAAAATTAACTAAAATTTTAAAACTCAGATAGTTGCAAAGCTTGAAAATCATATAGGTTGGACTTCGTATCTAGAAATATGTAGAAATATATTTGATTAAACAACAGGAACTTAGAGTCATGGCACTAAGAGTATAATTTTGAAGATACATTGAGGACTCGCACCACAGCTTGTCTATTAGTGGACTGAATGTCTTCAGGGGAAGACGGTTGATGAGGCCACGCTGACAACTGAAGGTTGTTTGTCTTGGCCATGAGGAATTAAGCAGAATTCTCAAAATGCAGCAACTGGGGGACAGAGCAGAGACAGGATCTGTGATAAGTTTCTGAAACATTCAGCACAGGATGCCTCATAAGCAGTGGTGTTCCAAACACGCAGACACAGCTCAGCTTCTACACACAAAATTGTTAGTCAAGATGAAAGTATTGGGTTTCTGCATTTCCAAAAAGCAACTTGGATACAAACCTATCATGGATTAAAGATTCGATGAGATACCTGGATATCTCAGGTTAATATGTCATGATGTATTCATCTGGTGCAAAATATAGAATTATTATCTTTTTTTTTTTAAAAAAAGGAGCTTTAAGACAGGGTAAGAACAGTGATTTCTGAGATGGGCTAAGAAAAAAATTGTAAAAATGAACGTACTCTCTCACATTCTTTTCCTGTTTCACTACTTACTTGCATGTGTACCAGACAGCACTGTAAAGACTTGAAAAGCTGTTGTCAGGAATTTCATCTGGCAATAGGCAGAGCCAAAACCAAACAACTGCGTACTATTGAGGCCTCCCACAACGGGAAATCTTTCAGAGCTGAAAGAGTGACACACACATTATTACAGAGCTCAGCTGAAATAAAGAACTCGGTTGAAAGATGTTTCATCCTTGTGGGCAAAGCCATATTTGTAGATTGGTACAGAATGAGAATGGTATAAGGAAATTTCTGAGATGAACTTTGCATATGAGATTAAGGACAAAAAAACCTAAAGCCAACTCTTTATTTGCCCTTCCTCAATATTCAAAGACAAATAGGAAAAAAACATTTTTCCCTTAATCTTTCCCCATTTACTATCTTGGTTCAAAAATACAGAATTCTTCACTCAATATATAATTCTGTTTGCATTATGACAGCTGCCACTCATTTAAATTAACTCTTTCTGAGGAGGATATCAAACCTTACTAAAAGATTTGTGATAATAAAGTAAGAATTCCTCTCTTCTATCAGCAATAGCAATGAGCAATAATTGTATAAGAGCTCCCATTTGATTTTTTTGCCCTTTTGATCAACTGACATACAAGAACCCAAGGAAAAATTGAATGATTTCTAAAATACATGTAGTTTTAATGGAGAAACAGATACTTCAGCACAGGGAATAAAAGAGACAACACACAAGCTACTCATTTTCCAGGCATGATTTGCTCGAAACCAACTTTAATAAAACATAGTTCCATCCATGTATCTGTCTCTGTAGTAACTCAGTGTATATTCTGCAGCAGTGACTTTTCCCACTAGAGAACCTCTTGAGGGGGAAGTTCTTTTTCTGTCACCCTGAGTTGTTCCAGGTATCCAAACATTCTGATGGACCTGACCAGAGCCCTAGTATTTGTAGCTGGCAGTAAGATCCTCTCAGACCTGCAGGGCTCCTCATAAGGAGTTCAGCTGGTGGAGAAGGAAAAAAGGATACCCCTCTTGCTGTAAGACCCTAAGTGTGAAGTGATCAAATGTGGAAGATACCAAGACTCCTCCTTGAACAGACCCTCGCCTTTCCTCCTTAAAGATGTAGCCTGTTAATTCTCAGACACCGTGGTAACAGATGGAGAATCCCATCAGGTCACATTTCCAGAAATTAGTCAGAAGATGAAAAAGTGTTTTAAATCCAGATTCTATTCTTTACTTACACAAAAGGAAGAAAGCCACCAGGTAACAGGTCAAGTCCCTAGCCATGATATTTTTTAATGGATAATATTGTTTATTTACATATTGCACATATATTATTCACATACTACTTTTCTTTACACTTGTTAGCAGGCATAATTCTTCCTTTACGTGAGTTGTATCATGTTAATGTTTTTGTGAATCTTGAATGTCTTGTTTTGCAATTTCTGCATGTGTTTTGGTCTGGGTTTTTTTAGCTGTCTAAACAGACATTCGTCTTTGTTTTTGTCTTAGTTTTTATCTTTAATGGAAGGTAAATAGGTTAGGAAGTGCCTGGCCTGATGATCCTGTTCCAGACAACATCTGGAGAGAATTATCAGCAGTAATGTTGCTGTAGGAAAGATGGTATAAGAATATGAGTGTGATGAGTTTTCTAGGGAAAAATAAAGAAAGAGGATTTCTGAAACAACAGGAGGGAGCTAGATGGTCAGGGGAGAGATAATGAGAAATGAGCTGAACAGAAAGTAGTTTGAAATAGCCAGCAATAAGCAAGGAGCAGGATTGATACACCCAAATAAACTACCTGTTTTAATGTTGGATACTTCTTCCTAGCCAGGCACGTACATCCTTCACAGAAAAAGTGTGTCTGGCCAGGAATCTTCTTCTGTGCATTTTATCCCAGTTTGCTTCTCTGCAAAACTTCCGAATGAGTAGGAGAGATCCTGCAGAATCTTAACAGATGAAGGAAGTGAAACGGACTAGATGTGTAAAATGAAATTAAAGCCTTGAACCCATGTCTCAGGCTCTTGTGGATTACTGACAGGCAGTTATAGGCACACAAAAGAGATGTAGACCAGTCTGACCTCATCTGCATGGCTTGCACTGTGCAATTCTTACTTTTATTGAACAAAAATAAAAAGAATTTATCTCAGATTACACAGATAATGCCTATCTCACTGCTATGCTGCCCGGCTGGCTACTGTATTCATACTTCTGATTTTCTGGGTCAGTCTAACATAATATCAAAAAAGGGAAAATTCACTTAGGAACTGATTTATAGCCACAAGAATGTGGATTTTGTCTTTGTTTTCCTTTGTTCTACTTCCCCTTTTCTCTACAGTAATGTTTTTAAGATTTTTTTTCTCCTAACTTTCTTGGACTTCTTGTGCCTGATACTACAAAGACAGATAAAACTAACTTCAAACACCAGTCCAACTACAGTCATGGCTTGCATGGTATGGGTCTAGCCTGCTGAGCTCATGAAAGCAAAGTTTCATCTGTTTTCTGGATCGTGCTCACGACCTGCCATAAAAATAAATGCTATATTCTACAGTTATTAAATGGTAGGCTGTTTCTTGTTACTTCTGTAGTATGTATGTGTCTCTTCCATATGCCTGTCATTAAAAGTAATAAATTGGGTTCCTTTATCTTGTGGACATCTCTTATTTTCCCCTCCTGTTTCAGTCTCCTGTTCATTTCTACATAGTCTTGCTGACAGACTTGCACAGTTTAGATGAAAATAAAATGCAGCAGCCTTTTTCCCCTCTGATGGTAAGGACACTAGCAGTTTGCACCTTCATCTGATGTTCCACTTAACCAACAGCACTTTCTGAGCATATGAGGGAAGCAAGGTAAAAATCCTGTGCAGTATAAGAGGAAATAATGTTGCATACAAAGATGGTATTCCTGCTACTCTTCACTATTATTAAAACATTAATTGATTGACTTTTTAATATGCCATCATTTTATGTTGCTCTTTTCTAATTAATTCTGTGTATGTTCTTCCTATTCCATGAAATTACAAGTGCCTACTTGTATTGTGCAATAGCTGAGCAGGATCTTCAGTATTTTAGAGACTGAACAATTTACCAAGAAAAATGTTGCTGTTTTGAAGTGACCAGTTATGAATTATCACTAATATTTTCCATGTAGTCACTTAACAGACATACAGCTGATACTAACAGTCTTGGTTCTCCAAACTTTATTCTTTATGTTTCCTCCAGGAAGCATTACACTTCACAGTGATTGCACCACAAGGAACAGAATTGTCTTTCTGCCTAGTTATTCACCTAATAGTTCCACCAAAATCAGTAAACCTCCTTCTATCTTTATATGTAAATTAATTTCCTTAAGTTTCTTTTATGAAGGATGGGGATTCACAGGTTTTGTTGCGAAAGATACATCCTTTGTCCCATCCCAACCCAGGTACCTAATACACCACATTGATTTTACACTGTTAGTATCCATTGCAAATGGTCACTCAAGCACTTTTTAGGGTAAGAAAAAGTCCAAAGGCACTTCTCTTTTGAGGATTTGTCCTTTATACTCTTTTGTTGTGGCCAGCTTAGTTTGTCAGTCCTAAATTCTTCTTCTGGGAAAAAAAAAAAAAAGTAATTTTTAAAGCCCTTTAGTTTCTTTCTGTTTGAAAACATGTATTATGCTGCATTTCAGACTGTCTCCTTAAAGTCTTACACTATATTTTTATCAAAGCATCATCAAAACACAGAAGGTAAATCCTCTGAAGATATATTGCTGATCACTGTGATCATCTGTTCTCTCATACTAGCCACCACAATCTTATTTTAATGTCAAGAATTACACTGTCTCTGAAGTTGTGCTAGTTGAATGCATAAAAATGTGCTAAGCAGTTGCTGAATACAATGCGAATTCATTAGACATACGCATATGCTGAGATGCTATCCAGGAACATTTCTCAACTTCTTCTATATCATTGGCCATCTAGACCCTTTGAAAACAGAACAATTCACAGGCCAAACCAGATGATGTTGCCACAATGGTTTTGCCTGACAATCAAATAAAAATTTGCCAAACATTCAGTATTTATTTATTACTTTCATTTTCAGATCATGTTTTCATGCTCAAAACTCTACTTATGTTTTCGGGGTGTTTCACACATGACCCAGAAGTTCAGTTCCACTGCTTTCAGATATAAGGACTGCTTCCATTAACTGTAATCCTGCCACCATTAACTGCAATATGTGTAGAAGCTGGCTCAGTCACAGCTACATGGAGAGTCATGTGAAAAAAAGAATAAATTAATATTATCAGTGGTTTTAGCTCTCTTTATATTGAATACATCTGCTGAGCATCTCTACATCCCCTCCGTGGCACTTCCATGCATTGTTCCACTCCCTCCCCAGTGTTCAGCTAGAAGGACAATGGCAGAAAGCAGTTCTACATTTCCATCTATCTATACAAAAATGGAATTAGTCCATGCATTCTTTTTGTTCTTATTTCCCCCTCCCCAAAAAAAAAAGCTCCCAGGGTAGGAAAGGAATGCTGGATCAGGCCTGCCCATAGTCATGTGTTCCCTAGCATCCCACAGAGGGATGTTGTTGCTATTATTTTAACAGCAGATCTCTGCTGTTGTTGCTATTTTAATGGCAGATTTTAAAGCTTCCGCTGACATTGGTACAGACCCTGAAGCTCAGCTAGAGAAACAGAGGTGGCGAGCAGATGGTGATACAAAGGAGGAATGTTGTATCTATAAATATTCTGGTGAAATTCATATCCAATGTTCCACACAAGAGCCAACAAACTATACTAAACCTTTAATATGGGGTTTAAATTAGTCTTATGTGGTGCATGGATTCTCAGTATGGGTGTCCCTGCCAGGGAGATTTTAACTCAGAGGATGTAACTATTTATATCAAAAAATTATGAAAGGTTAATTCTGTATTGTATTATATTATTTGAGCGTACTTTAGATATCAGATAATGGGTCACACACACAGAGATTTATTTACTATTGACTGAACACTCAAATATCAGCTGAAAAAAAATGAACAGGCCCAAAATCAACGTGGCATAAGTGTGATTTAAGGTCAAGCAAAAGATAAGTAGCCGGACTTGGGGCCAAGTCCAAGCCCCACTGCCCACACTACTGTGCCCTTGCTGTCAGGAAGTTTAATATCCTTTAAATCGAGCTGTCAAGCAAGTCTGCAAACTATTTTATGGACATCTGTGGGAATCTGCAGAATCTTTAAACTGATAGGTTTGAGTTTTCACATTCTGTTTATATCTTCAGGCACTAATTTGTCCTCTAATCATGAGGATAGCATTTCATTAGCTATCTCTCTCCTTATCAAATATTGTGGGAAAGGGGAGGAAATGTCGTGTTTAAAAGGCCTATGTCAGGAACAAAGGGACGTGAAGATTCAGTGCCTTTTAGCAGCACGTGCATAAGCATTATGCAGTTGGTTTTGCTTCCTAAAGTGGCACTCAGATTTAAAGTTGAAGCATGAAGTTATACAAATGACCAGAACTGAGTGAAAGTGTGGAACAATATTTTTTCATCATCTTTCCATAAGCGCATAAAATAACTCTAGCCTAAAGCATTTCCTTTGAACACTGGGATGTGAAATGTAAGGGGATAGATTGCCTCTCTGTGTGTCAAATGTTTTAGCTATATTTCTGAGGATATTAGGCTAACTGAAAGCCGTCAGTTGGTAAATTTTCCCTTTCCCATTAGTATTCTTCATCCATGGATCCAAATTGACTCACTGATCAGCTTCACGCAACTTTGACTAGAGGGATAGGGTTCTCAAAGGAATTAAATTTCGACAAATTCTATGAAAATCAGCACCCTCAGCTGAAAGTCTCTCTGCTATTTCCTCTATGGGTTCATCCAGGCAGAACATCCCAAGACAGGAGCCAGAGGGAGAAAACATTACCCTGCGCCTGGCTGTAGTAGAGGAGCTGGGACTGAAATTCAGATGCTATGGGGTATTCAGCGAAAAGTTTGTAGAGCTGAAAATGTTGATAAATAGGATACAGCCATTGGGGAAGGGATAGGAGGAATTAACATTTCTGTAACGGGGTCATAAGGACATAATACAAGTCATTTGTCCAGCTACTTGCAAAAAGCTTGCTTCTTTCACCAAAACACCCTTCAAAAGTCATCAGGAGTTCAGAGCCCAGAAGAAGAGCAAAACTAGGCCTTTGGAGTGGAAAATGTTTATGAAATATTCCTGAAATGCTGCTATGCAGTCCTTCATATTTTATCTCAAAAGATACTTGTCTGTGCTCTGCAAATCGTTCTCAATAAAATAGCTGTACCAGTGTGCAAGAAGAGAGAACAAGAAATAAAGGTTGCCTGTTCACAACTTCCCTTCAACTCAAGTCTAATAGCAAAATGCTTTCCCTCAACTTTTATTTCAGGCTGATGCCCAGGACGAAAGATAATTTCTTCTCTAACAGCTCAGTCTGCTATCATTCCTATTCTTCCTTTTGGGTCTGATAGAGATTTGTGCAGTGACTTTACCTAGCTGTAAGATGACAGCAGGTTTGCAGTCTTTATCTCAACCAGCTCTAGCACAAGTTATATGTAGCGTGCTATGGCTAGACTAGATTTTTTGGTCATGGCCGTGCATGCCAGTATCATACTTTAAAACTCAATAGCATCTTTGAAAGCATGTAAATGATTTAAACAATTTTTTTCCCCAGTTTCAAATGCAGTTTAAGTTTTTATATTAAAGTAAATGCCTAAATTGCATCTGATGTATTTTCCAGCTCCCAGTGACTTCAGTGAGACTGTTTTTCTGAATAAGAACACATAAGGGGTCATAATTTAATTTTGTTTGACATTCTGCCTTGTGTTGCCACCATAAAAGGTGACTTAATAAATACTGCAATTTCTGAATGGACTTATCTTAAGTTCTATTATCAGAACTGCTAAATACGGAAAACAAGATCATGCACCAGGGAAATAAAATCAAAGTCCCACTGAAGTTTCAATGGCAAGAAACAAAAGGGCTTGACAGTTTTACACTGAAAGTAAACCAAAAATCAGAATGAAAATAAAGAAAAGGAAAAAATAGAAAAAATACAGAAAAGTAGAAAGAAAATAAAGAACCTGATTCCTCCTCACAACTACAATGATTTCAATACATGCTATTTTAATAGCTATTTCTGCTTCAAACTATATACTTAAAACATGAAAAAAAATTACATTTCTCTCTGAAGGGTCTGTCGCTTGCTAGGTTACACATCACATCCAGCATTTCAATAACTGGAGAAATATATTTTATTCCATATTGTCTGTTGTTTACTTTGTGCCACGGACAGAACTCTCTGCAGTTTCCATTTCCCCTAT
The DNA here is from genome assembly GCF_000703405.1 of Apaloderma vittatum. Taxonomy (NCBI): domain Eukaryota; kingdom Metazoa; phylum Chordata; class Aves; order Trogoniformes; family Trogonidae; genus Apaloderma; species Apaloderma vittatum. The sequence continues at coordinate 2,715 of NW_009697711.1, read as the reverse complement.
AATTAGGCGCTGATCCTACAAACACATAAATGTGAGCTCACCTTTCCTGCTGGGAGGGATTTTGATGGGAGACTTGCCACAGTAAAGGACATGAATATATTTTGGCAGGATCAGGGCCTCAGATAGCAAGGAGGAAACTGGCTAACAGAAACCACCTTTGCAAACACAAAGAGGGAAAGATCCCAGGAACAAAAATTGAAGTTTTATGCACTTTTAAATGACAGACAGAGTACTTAAAGGACATGGAAATTGAAGGACTTCAGAACTGATAATTTTTTTTAAGATCCAAGTTGAGACTGTCCCTTTAAGGATTTATGGCATGGCATGGAATGGCACAGCCCTGGGTTTGCTTAGTTTGGCTTTTACTAAACTATTATTTTCTTTTGCTGAGAGATTCAGCGACTAAAAGCATAGCTTTTTCTTCCTCACAGCTGCTTGCTCCCATGCTATTGAATATTTTCCCTCCAGCTTTTGCCCTTGCCTTGCTCATGGGATGTAAATGAGGCAGGAATTTCAGCCTCCCTGCTTCAGTTTAGCAGAGTGATAATCTTAGGCAAACGCTTGCAGTCTGTCTTTCATTAAAAGAACTTTTTGCACTTCTGTTTAACACAGTGAATTTTTTGAATTCTCTTTCTAAAAGAAGATTTCACCTTCACTTTTGCCTGGAGGGCTACCGTTGGTGGCACAGATATATCTGCTGGGTAAATGAGAATGCTCTTGTCGAACGGTCCTCACCAAAGACAGGCGACAGTTCTACCTTCAACTCCTGAACATTAGGTACTTGCTGCAAACTTCACTGGATAAATCAGTGCATAACACAACGCTTCTCCCATTAAAAAGCAAGTTTTGCTGCCCTATACAAAAACAGTGTTTAAATTCCACTCTGAAATCAAAGAGCTTTCAATACCAAATGCCTGAATCCTCTCATGAGCACCATTCTCTTATTTCTAGACAGCAAATGTAATACCAGCTTCTGATACTTCTCACCATAACAAACCGTAAGTGCAAAATAGGAACAGAAAATATTGGTATTTCTAAAACCTAGGAAAATATTAGACTACAGTAATTAAAACAAAAATAAAAGTATATCCAGAATACTATTATCATAATATATAAATGCACACATTATAAATTTATCTGTGTAGAAAGACTTACGCATGCACACAATGTGGAGAAAGTATATAATAAGAAAAATCGGATTTAAACCCAAATTCTTTGCTGTTCAATATTAGACAGTTACTTTTCCTGAACTAGTAAGAGCAGAAGGAATTTATTCCATGCAAAAAAAAAATCCCCAATTCCTAAAGAAAAGAAATCCTAGAACAAAAACAAAAAAGTGAGAACTACAGTGACTAAAAATGGGGAATATTAGATATTTTGTATCCTGTCACCGGATCGGCTAGATTACTCAGCTGCTTTCTGAATCAGGCCCCGAAGAGGTATCTACAGACTCTACAGAAGAGAAGCAAAGAAACAAATATTTTAAAATAACTTTTGCCAGTCATATGCTCATAAAAATAGCCTTTATATCTGTGTGAGTGTAGCCAAAATTTAATTGAAGTGAAACTCTTAGATCTCCAATTTTGCAAATCCCTTGTGTAAGGGACACGATCACTGACCGATTCCTGTGCTTTCCTTACTAAATCAGGATGCATTTCAAGCCAGCAATTTGAATTGATATTTCTGTTATTTTTAGTTGCTCTGCAAACTCTGCAAACTAAGCCTTCAGCTTCAGGTTAATCTCTGCACCCGCAAATGAGAAATTACTGCTTTCTTTTCCCTTGTTTATTCTCAAAATATATAAGAGAAAGGTTTTCTTTCCCGCCATCTTAGACAAAGGAAAATGAAACATATCTCAGGAATTTCTGATTTTTTTTCACAAAATATTCCTTTATAAAATGAAGATTTCACCTGCAATTCATTGTGCGCTGAAACAATACAAGACCTTTGTTCTACTTCTCAAAACTCTACTTTCATTATTTCACAGAATCACAGAATCACAGAATATCAGGGGTTGGAAGGGACCTCAAAAGAGTATCGAGATTTGAGTTCCTACTCAGATATCATCTCTCATCCTTTTGAATTTGTCATTAAATGATGTCAGACTCAGACCACAAGTAAAATAATGACAAATACCAGTTGAAGTCCCTATCTCCCTAATGACGGAGATACCAGGGAAGATTTAAGAGCATTTGACCTGCTTTGCTCGAAGAAGCAAAGTCTGACATATGAAACAAAGATCACATCTTAGTATATACATGGGAAAAAAATTAGCCAGCCACAGTGTAAACTGCTGGTGTTAATGTTGTCTTATTAAAGGAAGGTGACTAACTAGCAACACCTTCAAACATTATTCTTTGTAAAACTGTAATGTCCGGAGGCCCTGGATGTGGGTTGAAGTTCTGCTGTGCTGTTAAATGTAAGCAAAGGAGATCATTGGGCTGTCCCAAAGAGTCAGCAGCCTCAGTTTTTGTGACTGCTAACAATGAGTCACCTCTTTCTTCAGAAATAGAGCTAGATAAGCAGCCAGGTTAAAAGAAATCAAGACTCAGATGAGTCACAAATGTGACTGTGAACCAAGAGTAAAGAAAAACGGAAGCAGAAATAGGTGGAAAAGACTAAAAAAGAAATATTTTTCGGGAGAGAAATACAAAATAACTAGTCATCTTATTAGATGACAACAGCAACAATAATTATATTAATATAATTATATAC
>NW_009697710.1:8288-8818 GCF_000703405.1 Apaloderma vittatum | reverse complement strand
GGGTGGCCCGGCTGTGGTTGGCGAGCAGCAAGCCCTCACGCTGGGCGTGCTCGAGGACGGCGGTGTAACAGAAATAATACTGCTCGGGGGTCTGGATGCTGAAGGCGCGCTGGGTCCGCATGCGCAGCACCGTCTGGTAGATGTTCAGCGTGCCCACATCCTGCAGCTGCGACAGGCAAATGTCCAGGGCACAGAAGGTACCTGGGGACAACAACAGGGACGGTGTCAGTCACCAAAGAACCGTCGCTAGTCCTCAGCGAGAACCCAAGCGGGGCAGTGGTGGTGCTCAGCCCCCACAAACGGAAGAAGCCAAACAGAGACCCCTCCCAGGTCCGATGGCTGCAGAACTCCTGGGGTCAGCCAGCTTGCAAACACAACATGGGTTCCCCAGGAAGGAAATGCCCTGGGGAGACCGGACTTGCCCCCCCTCAACCTCCAAGACCTCTATACCCTAGCAGCAGGGCTACCCCATTACCTGTCCTGCCAATGCCGGCGCTGCAGTGCACCACGATCGGGGGGCCCCCCGGATG
>NW_009697710.1:0-8170 GCF_000703405.1 Apaloderma vittatum | reverse complement strand
ATGGGACACCAGCCGCCGCTCCCTGGTCTGGGGGAACACAGGGCAGTTAGACCCTCTCCTCTCCCCCCGCCACAGAGGACTTCCAGCATGCCCATAGGCAGCTGTGGCCACACACCTCTGAGCTGTGGATCTCCAGGATGGTTTTCTTGTAATGGTTGAGGTTCTCCATGCCCAGGTTAGTGATGGTCAGGGCCCCAAAGCACATCTGGAAATCCTTCTCCAGGGGCCAGTACTGGCCGCACTTTCTCCTGCCTCCCTCCTCCAGCCTGGGGGCAGGAGAAGGACAAGCTGGTGATGTCCTCCTCGCCTCTGCTAGGGACGTGTCCCATGCCACCCAGCCCTGGTTCCTTGGCGATCCCACAGGGACCAAATGGTCCAACCCTGATGGGACACCCCCACCCTGCTGGGCTCTGGCTGCCACCATAGCTGCAGGGTGACTGCAGAGAGCACAGTGCCGCTCATCCAACAGCAAAACTGCTCAATTTGCAAAGAAAAACAGGGCTGTGCCCCCCATCAGGAGCACTCACCGAGTTGTCATCACGATCACCAAGACGTTTTGCTCCCACACCATGCGCCAGAAGTCACCGTAGGTGTTTTCCAGAGGCCCTGCATGGACAGCCTGCATGTCAGCCCAAAACCTGATGGATTTGGGGAGCCCTTTCGCTCAGCAACCTGCACGGGCTCCCCTTGCCCTCCCTGTCGGACCACAGCCCCTTCCCGTGGGAATCGACCCTGGTGCGGATCCAGCAGCCCTGCCTGGAGCTGCCACTCGTTGCCCCCTGCCCCAGCACCAAACTCTGATGGCTCAGCATTGATCTCGTGCCCTGCTCCTTACTGTTTCATCCCTGGGCAGACGGGGCAAAGCCAGGGCTGGGTTAGGGGCAGGGGGAGGGGGCTGCCATCGCTGCTGCTAGTGGGTTCTGCTCAACCTAGGACCTGCTTTTGTGGGAGGCGACTGAAGCAGGACAGACCCACTTGCTCTCTCCCAGGAGAAAATGTGCACCTTCCTGGCTGGGGACTGGGAGGAAAGTAAATATACCCAGAGAGGAGGGGGACTTGCTCCTCCTCCCCGGATGTCCTCCACCGCAGTTGGTGGTTGATGCTGGGCAGGGAGGTGAGGCCCACACATGCATCAGGAGCAAAATAAGGTGGCCCAGGCCATACCTTGTGTCCCAATGTAAGCGTTCCTCTGCTTGTAGCCGTCCATGAAGCTGGCATTGATGTAGTCAGTCAGCTGCAGGGGGAGAAAAGCACGCACGGCATGAGCTCTCCGGAGCCCCGCGGCCGGGACGGCTGCATCAGCTTCACACGGGACCCTGAATTTCCATCCTGGGCTGGCTCACCTCTGGGCGGCTGTACGGCTTCGCCAGCTTGACGCGGGTTTGGTCCAGGCAGGGTACATCCCCGTACCGGTTCTTCTCCTGGTTGTAGGGTGCTCTGGGAGGTGGGGGAGAGGGGGAGAAAAAAGCAGGGATGTTTTCCAGGCGAGGAAGGAAAAGGCAGCATCTCTCACTCCCTCCCTCTCTCCGCGCAAGTCTCCAGCGCCCGTAGCCTGGGCTCTGCTGCCATCACCTGGCCAAAGCCTCAGAAGCGAAGTCTCGGCCAGGTCCCGGTCCCCGCTGTCCCCCGTGCAGCTCCCTCCTAACCTTGGGGGCTGCAGGACATGCAGAGAGGGCTCACAGCACCCCTGCGCTTGGGGGTCTCTATCGCTAACCGCACTCTAAAGGGGCAGATGGGCCACCACCGAGCGGCAGAAGCATGGGGAAGTAGGGAGACCCAGCTTTTTCAGAGCGAGAGGGGACCCAGCTTCTTCCCCCAGCAACTCACAAAGCGCAGACGAAGGTGCCGGCCGGGCTCCGGCGCCGAATATCTTCATACTCTTCATAGATGCCTCGTTTCTGCTTGTGGCTGACGTGATCCAGCAGCTCCTGGAGGGTGACAGACTTGGGCCCGGGGACGTGAACGGAGCCGTTGTCTTTGGGAGCCACCAGTGGCACCAGGATGAGCTCATCCAGGGGGTCAGGGTGCCCGTTCTGCTGGGGCAGGAACCGGCAGTTCCAGCTCAGAGGGTCCAGTTTGAGGGAACCCCCGAGGTACTCGGGGAGGCATTCCCGGGGCAGATGCTCCTTCAGCTCCGACATCTTCACCATCTGCACCTGCACGAGAAAGAAGAGGGGCAGGGGTGACTCCAAGAAGGACGGAGAGGGTTCGTTAGGGACAGGGACAGGGATGCCAGTGGTCTGATGCGGTCCTGACCACCCTCCCCATCAAGGGTCTCATGCCAGGGAGGGGGGACCCCATGCTCACCCGCTCCCGCAGCTTCTCCTTCAGCAGCAGGCTGATGATGGAGTAAGGTACACGAAACCACATGGGAGCTCCCACGATGAAAACCTTCTTGAGCCGAGCCGGGAAGGCTCCCTGAGGGCAGGAGGGAGATCAGATCCACCACACCAGAGAGGAACCGGCCCCTCTTCGTGCTTTGTCAGGGCAGGGGGACACGTCCTAGCAGGGGTGACACCAGCAAAGGGACCCCGAGGTGGCAATGCCACATCTGAAGCGTGGCTTGCACACAGCCAGCTACCCCTGACTGCGCTTATTTTTATGCTCCAATAGGGAAACAAACAATTTCCTTGGAATTAGGTAGGCAGAGGGTTTGGCTCCGCAGGGGAGAGGTGAAGATCTGTGCGCGGAACACACCCCGACTAACATTTACTGTTATCTCTTTTTTCCGGAGAAGGGAGGAGGCACGAAATGCCAGCACGATTAAAAAATAATTTGCATCTGTTTTCCCAAAAGCGCTGCCAGCAGCTGCGAGAGGAATCCGTCCCGGGGACAGCTGATCCCCTCCCACCCGTGGCACATCGCAGCCCCAGCCAGGTCCAGCCTGGCAGGCTCCCACCGCCTTCCTGGGGTCCTACAGGGCTGGAGCTGGCCGAGACGTGGTCACTGTGGTCTGGGGTGAAAATCTATGCCAAAACCACAGGGCTTCATGTACTCAGTGAGTGAGTGGCCCATGTGCTGTCCCCAGACACCGAGACACCCCTGGCCGTTACCTTCAGCAGGTTGAGGATCTTCTTGCTGAGGTCCAGCTCGAAGTTGGTGTACTGTGAGCCCGCCATGTCATAGATGAACACCAGTCCATTCCTCTGGGTTTCAAAGCTGAGAGAGGGGAAAGAGCAACGTCAATCCAGCAACATCCCACTGCTCGGCTCCTACATGAGCAGACCTGCCCCACGCGAACCTCATCTTCAGCTTGCTGACCCCCCAAAGTCCCCTTCTGTGCTTGTGGAAGGACTCACGGATCCAAAGCTCGCTTCTGCATTTCCCAGCTGCACCACCTCCTCTTCCTACAATCCTTATTTAAGCCTGGCTCATGTCTTGAGCCCGTCTCGTGCCTTTCTCAGCTGCATCACCCATGAGGGGTAAATTCAAAAACAGAAAGAGCCCAGCAGGATAAATGGAACGTCCCAGCTTTATATTTTTGGCAGGGCTCACATTACGTCTTGCCGGCATGGGGGACGCCTCCTCCTCGGTTGAAGCCTGCAGAAATCCAGGGCTTTACTTAACTGAATCCTGGATGTGGGCACAGAAAGGCTGCAAAGAGCCTGGTTCGGGGCTCAGAGGATTTTGTTCCCCTGCTGACCACCTCCATGGGGATGACTGGCTTATGTTCAAACCAAGGGAAGACACGGAATTTCAAGGCACAGGCAGCTGCCTATCTAGAGGTAGGACAGCAGAGGCATGCAGACTGAGCCACAATTTCACCTTCAGGAACTTGTTCATGGGAGAGATGGCACATCTTTTGCCCGCAAAGCCTTTAGAAGGGATTTCATCAACAGCTCAGCAAGCAGCATTGTCTCCCCATCGACCCTGAGAGGGAGAAGGGGGTCCCCGAGGACCCACTGCTGCTGGACCTGCACCTTGAGAGAGGCAGACTCACCTCTCCACCGCTCGGTCCAGCAAGTAGAAAAGTGCCTGGAGCACCACGTGCTGCACGCTCTTGCTGGGGTGATGGAGCTTAGCCGTGAAGAGGGCAATGGAGGCTCCCGAAGGGTCCCGCACACTCTGTTGAGAAAACGGGGTCAAAATCCCATGGAACCTGAAGATAAGTTGGGGTAATTCAGGAAGGGGCACGGGGGAGTACCCCCAACTTACCAGAATGGTGAACTTGCCGCTGAGCAGCTCCGAGCGCAGCGGCTCCTCATGCGGCTTCAGCGCTTAGCCGTGAAGAGGGCAATGGAGGCTCCCGAAGGGTCCCGCACACTCTGTTGAGAAAACGGGGTCAAAATCCCATGGAACCTGAAGATAAGTTGGGGTAATTCAGGAAGGGGCACGGGGGAGTACCCCCAACTTACCAGAATGGTGAACTTGCCGCTGAGCAGCTCCGAGCGCAGCGGCTCCTCATGCGGCTTCAGCTTCACGATGCCCTCCTTCAGCCGCGTCTCCTGCGGGCAGGGAGCCAGCATGACAGCCGGCACAGGCACCCCAGCCCTCTCCACACCATTGTGCCCCTTGGGGCCACCCAGCCCTCTGAGGCTGCTCTGCAGCCCTGTTTTCCAGCAGAGGATTGCAGCCGGCTGCAGCACCCCAACTTCCAGCACAGGGAGGAGCAGCTTTGCAAAATCCCGATGGGAAGGGTATATATGCATATATATCCTTTATGTACATGTCTGTGGGCGTCACACGCCAGCCTAGAGGGCACCCTGCAAGCATGCACGCTGCTCTCAGCGGATCAGTGAGATCTCCATGGTGACTCACTTTGGCTGAAAAAGGATTTTCCAGCCAGATAAAACTCACGAGGGAGTGGGAAAGAGATGAAAAAACATCAGGGAGAGGGTGGTCCTTAGGACCAGAGATCTCTTGCAGAGCAGAAGCCCTTGGCCCAGGGTCGGGATCCGGCGCTGCTTCCTTACCCGGTAGGAGTGAAAGAGTTCGATAGCCCGCAGGACATCGAACTTGCGGGCCATGAGGAACTTGACGGCCACATTCCAAGACAGTGGGGACACATTGTACTGGCCTGTCCACTTGTTGATCTCCTCCAGGAACTGCTTGGTTGCCTGCAGGGAGAGATGAGGGGCGTGTAGTGAGATGAGGTTCGAGAAGAAAGAGGAGGAGGAGGCGGCCGGGGAGCAGGAGCCTGGGGAGCATCCCTGGTGACGGTGGGATGGCTGCAGAAGACCAAACGAGAAGGGTGCAGTTCAAGAGGGCCCCAGAATGCTCCCACTGCTCCCCATAGCCCCGTAACACGCTGGGGCCATTCTGCATGAGCACGCTCCCCTCCTAAAGCAGCGGCAGCACACACACCCAAAACTGTCCCACTCAAAGGAGGTGAGCAGGATGGAGGGAGATCCTGAAATGTCCCGCTCCCACCCAGGCACACCCCAAAATAGAGTTTACACCCACGTAAGAGGAGAGGATGGCGATGACAGTGTGAGGAGGAGGAGGGACAGGGAGCACTGAAGGCTGGCTCTTGGAGCAGGGAACGAGGGCAGGCGGCGGTGTTGGATGTCAGGTGGCAGCACGAAGTTACGGGGAGCTATTCAGCCAGAAAAGCTCGTCGGCGTTAATGACTTCCGACGGGAGGAAGCCAAAGGCCGGGGTTTATCACGGCACAAGGCTTGGTGGGGGCAGCAAGCCTCTCTCACAGGATGAGCCCGAGGAGCCCAGCTCGTCCAAGGGGCCTCTCTGTGGCCCACGCAGCATCGCAGCAGGCATTTTTGGGGGAATCGGAAAGAGGATTTCGATAGCCCAGCTCCAAGGCCCTGCAAAAATCCCTTTTAAGCATCGTGAGCCTTCCCGGCGTGGCAGTGTGCCCCAGGCAACCAGCTGCAGTTTGGTAGCCAGACTGGCCCCCCCATCTCTGCAATCGCTAGGAGCAAGGGACTGGAGGGGAGAGGGCAATGCAGGGAGCGAAGGAGCCAGGGTGTTACACCCCCCACTGCCTCGCATTCCCACCTCCCAGCACGGAGGAACTTTTCCGGAGAGCTGTACTTATTCAGACACTTGTATCCCCATGGCTTCATCTCCAACAGTCGCCGTTTTGCCAAAACAAAAGCATCTGTTTTGTGGCCCAAATTTTTAATGTTTTCTCCACTATTGAAGACGGATGGTAAAATAAACAGAGCACTACAGAATCCATCTTCAGCCTCAATACATAAGAGTTATATGTACAAAATACATCCTACCGCGCAAGCTAAGATGGGCAACCTCACCAACCGTACCCCGACTTCGCTAGGGAGTCCCCTGGGGTCCTCAGCTGCTCAAAAGCTAGGGCAGGGCTGGAAATGCAAACCTAAACTCACAGCAGAGACGCTCCTTCCCCAGCGCACGCAGGACAGCATGGGCATGGGGGTGAGTGCCAGGCACACTCCCACTGCCCTCGGAGAGACACCAGAGCTGACGCTGCAGCTTGAGATGGGAAAAATGCCCCGAGATGACAGGAAGGATGCGGTGGCAGCGGGGAGAGGACGCAGTGTGTGTGATTCAGGTCTCCTGCCTCAGCATCTAAACCCGCCACACTTCACGCAATCCCATTTCCAGCATCCATCACAACGGATACCGGGTTTTTGGCAAGGAGAGCAAGGGCTGGCTTTGCAGGGCAGCTCAGCCACGAATTCCAGCCTTCCCCAGGAACAAAATGAAATCCTAAACTTACCAGTGCCGATGCTCAAGAGCAGGCAAGCCAGGAGTTACCAGGCTGAGCATCGCTGCCAGCTGTAGCTCTGCCTCCCTTGCACGCTCCACCGGGTCTCATCACTGTTACTGGCTGGATCCTATACGGATTTACCCCCGTGTTGAGCTGAGCACAGCAGGGCTCTCTCTGTGATGCTAAGAATGAAGCCCCTCACCCTGAGCTGAAGCAAGAAGCCCTGTTTCTGCAAGCAACGGCAGCAAAATTGTCCACGGCCAGGCGTTTTGAACAATGCCGGTCTTTGGAGCGCTGGCGTCATCTAAGTCCCTGCTTCGCTGCGCCAAGGGCAGGGTGGTGACAAAGCCACCACTGCAGGAACACTGGGGCTCTTCGAGCCCTCCTCCTCCCCTCCGGGTTGCAGCAAACCCACTCTCCTTCTTCCTCAGTCCAGGAAGCGGGGAAAATAAAACCTGTGAAAATTGCAGCTGGGCTGAAAATCCCCGAGGAAATTCAGTTTGGCTCCTCTGGTCCTTCTGGGACAGGCTGGGGAGGGAACCTTGGAGATCCTACAAAGTGGGAGATGTCCCACGGCTGGGAGGGAGGCGAGAGGGAAGAATTCCACCCGCATTAGCTTGGAGCAAGGGGAGAAAATCCTGATGGTCCTGAGGAGGGTGAAGGGGTGGCAGGAAGGGGATGTCCCAGCCCCAGCCAGCACTTAACCATGAAAAGAGAGTAACTTCCACTATTTTTACTTCCAAGCCATACAGCGCATCCCCAAGGGCAGCCTTCCCCCACCCCACCCTGATGATGCAAACTCGGAGCCATTATTGCAATAATCCCTTCATCTTCTCCATTCAATATTCCCACACAAACTAAACACCTCGGATCTCCCTCCCAGGGGGAAACCCAGCCACAGCTCTCGCTGCAAACCCAGCCTCCCTGCCGGAGAACAGACTGCCAAAGCCCTCTTTGCTGGAAGCTTCGCCCCTTCCACGACACAGGGGAGACACAAATCACAGGCAGCTGCAGGGACACGGCACAAATGCCCCCAGTCCTTGAGATTTTATTACCCTGGAGATACCAGGAGCAGTGCTGATAAGAGGGAGGTGTGGTGGAGGAGAAAGCCTGGGAGTGCTGCTTTTCCTGAGCACCAGCGTGGGCTGCGGGACGGACCCCTCCAGCTTTGGGCATGGATTTGGGGAACCAAAGGTCTCTGTGCAGACCTACCTAAATCTCCCTGCAGAAATTAAAGACGTTTTAAAAGAAACAACCAACCAGAAAACTGACTATCCGGTCCCTTTTGCCTTAGCGTTGCAGCCCTCCGGGTTGGCAAGGTGGCCGATGAGACGCCATCCTCTCGGCCAGCCCGAGCATCGCCGTGGGGCAGAACAGAGCCCGGCTTGGAGGCAGATGTGGCTCAGGGTGGGGATGCAGAGCCAGGAGGGCACCCCTGGGGACAAGGACGAAGGAACGGAGAGCCAGAGGCGGCTCTCGCCACCCGACATGCCCTGGCTGGCTTTATCGGCCCCGCTCCTCGAG
>NW_009697709.1:0-15969 GCF_000703405.1 Apaloderma vittatum | reverse complement strand
GCCGCAGCGGGCTCCGGTTAGGTCAGCCGGTATGGCGAGGCAAAAGGGACCCGAGAAGGCCGGCCCTGCAGCCTCATTGTCGTTCGCAGGTTCAAAAAGCCGAGCGCGGTTTCGCAGGGGCAGGTCCGGGTGTGCGCAGGCCCTGCCGAGGGCAGAGGTGGCCGAGGCCTGGGGGGAAGATCCGTTGGATTGCTCCCGTTTGCCCTCAGGACCATATATGGTCCCGCTATACCGCCGTCCTGGTCTCATGGTGTCTCCACAGGGAGGAAATAAAAGCAATGTATAGCCACAACTGGTGTTATTTGAGCTTTCTCCTATACAAGGAAATGAGAAGACAGTGAAAAATGCTTGAATCTGCTCTTAGCTTGTGTGCCACACGCGCTACAGGGTTACATAACAGTGGAGAGAGGCAAGACAAACGGGAATTCTGCCATGATTTGTGAAAAGAGAGGCAGGAGGCTTTGCAGAGACTAGGTTCTTAAGACAAGCCCTGGAAGGACTGTGCCACAAGAATGCTAGCGGTTAAGTACCACCATGTAATTTTATAAACCCATTTTTCAATACGTGCTATTTACATTCTTTCTCAGGAGCTATAACCTCAAAAGTCTTCACCTCGCAGATTTTTAAGGGGCCCTGTCCAGTTCCCTGGCCCAGTGCTGCAACTTCAGAAATCAAAGACACTAAGTATTTCCTATTGACTCCAGTTATAAGAGAATTGTGCTCCAAATGCAGCACACTTGTCATCTCTTCACAAAGACAATACCAAAGAAAGTTTACTTACATGCCATGATCAGTCATACTCTTTAATATCACCTTAATTTTAACACCAAACCTACAGTAGACATATTCAAAAGAGAGTCTCAGCTAAGAAATGTCATAAACTGTTTTTAACAACCTTGATCTTAATATCTACCTGATCTTTAGGAATCAAAAACCAGCAGAAAATGTAGATCTTTTATATTTACTAATCGAAGAACTCTTTTCTCAAAATATTTGTACGTAAGTCATGATGGGGTTCTGACATCATCTGCTAAAATGAAGGAGGGAAATAAGTAATAAAAATGAGTTCTCTTGGATCTTTCTCACCCAGATAGAGAAGGACCATCAAAGGCAGCTACGGATTAATCTGAATTCAGAAGCCAGTATCCAAGCGGACCCTGATGTCTGACAATCTGCCTTATCTCTGTAGCCTTAAAATTAGCTGGTCATCCCTGCCTAGTTTCCATCACCATGACTCAAACCAGGACATGAGCTGTGATAATTTGGAAACAAGATACGTGTCGTGAAAGCACACTGACTGCTAGAACTTAGCAAGATGTGATATTATCTCTACGTGACACTATGTGTCTCTGTCATCCTAGAACGTCATCCCAGCAAACGGGATGTGTAAATTCCTTTCTTCCTAAATCAGCTGCAAGAGCCCTGGGGCGTATGTTGCTGCAAAATGCAAAATAGTTTTCTAAAGAAAAGTTGCAAAATGAGCATGAGGCTGCATGCTGAGAACTCAAGGAGAGACAAATCAAGTCAGACAGCGTGGATATCAACTGGATTAGGGAAGCTAAAACTTCGTGGTCAAACATTCACTAATCCCACCCGTAGCCTGCTTTGCCAACAGCAAACAAGAGCAAAGCGTGGTGTCTTTGTTCCTACCGTTGTCCTGCCCGTGTCACCACCAAAGGCTTTCGGCCTCTTCTCAACTTCTCTGGAAAAAGATTCACCACCCCCTTCATTTCTTTAAAGTTTCTTTAAAGTTTCTCACTGTGGGCTTCCAGAGACAATCTAGAAACTCATTGCTAGACACTGCTGTTAATTTTTTTTTAATTTGACTTTCTCGTGGACCCCAAGGCATCTCAGCTTCAGCATATGGCCCATTCCGTTCGTTAGAAGCCAAATGGAGTCAAGCTCCAAAGGTCCAGGTGCCCTGATGTCCTAACAGCATCTAGTATTTGTGCTGTGCGATCTGAGTATTCCCACTTATACAACCCCCCAATATTACTGCAGTCTAAATCCAAATAGAGAGTTATTCTTATTCTGCAACAACCTACTGTTACAAATCTCGGGCTTTTCTCCATGGCTACCACATCAAAACAGGAGATAAGGATAAAAGAGAGAAATTTTGCCAATAAAATTTAAGTCCATCTCTCTGAAAAAAGTAGGATACCAAGAAGACAATGCATATGTTCAGTGCCCTACAGATTCTGCAATTTTCATGGAAATTTCTGTGCTGCTCCGTCTCATGTTTACTCACTGTAGGGTGTGGTGGTGTTTGTTTTATGCAGAAGTAACAAGAATTGCGGGTTTATAGACACAATTGTTTTCTTTTAAGAAACACCTGTGTTTGTTATAGTGTTTCCCTCTCAAAGAAATATTTCCTCTGGAAAACCACTGATTTTTCTCTGGCCAGTTCAAGAAAAATTACACCATTTAACTGTTGCTGCTCCCTGAGGTTTCATGGCCCACCACTCGAAGACCTGCTGAGGACCTGAGAAGCATCCTTTGAGACCACAAGGAACCCGCATGAAGGACACCCATCCACCTGCTGAGGCCCACTGCCACCTCCCAGGCAGGAATGCAGGAATGTAGAAATTTAAAGATCGGCTCTTAGGAGACATTTCCAAGGTGTGGACATTACCTTTCAAATTTGAAGTCCTCCCAAGGTTTTCCTGGCACCTTATTCTCCATAAAGCAGAATTTCTTTAAGCCGGAAATCCAATCTGAGGATTGATCTTGTCAGCAAATAATTTTGGAACCAGAGTAAAAACCCACGCTAAAACAGTGTAGAAAAGAATGGATCTTGAGATTTTTTTTGAGACCAGCTCCTGACTTGGGGAGCTTGAGGCAAGCTCTAGAAGGGGGCAGCGTCATAACACGCTTTGCCTTCTATCTTGTGAAGACACCCGAATCTTTCCTGTGAAGTATAAAAATTCAGACTCTACAAACACTTGTGATTGTTCCAGCCCACACAGTAAAGGTGATGCAGCAGCACAAAGCAGCAGTCAAAACAGAATAGGAGTGAAAAATAGCGATAACGTTTTGTCACGTAGTAATTGCCAAATCAGGGCCTGCTTGCTACACACGCACACAGAGACACATGAGAGTTTACAAGTTTGCTGTAGTTTAATTTACTCCTGGGCAAAGCTTGGGAATGTTTCTAGAATAAAACCTTTTGGTGCAGCAGATAGCTTGGGAAAGGATTTGCCTCTGGGGGAAGGAAACAATTTCAATCCCTCCTGTGTCTCTTAGAGGAATTTTTAATTTTAAAGCATTGATGATTATGCTAATTAGTGCTTACCCCCAAATGCCAATGGAATATAAATGTTGATAGTAGCTAAAACATACTGCAAATGTGCAGCAAACTCTTCCTCCAGAGAGTCATCTACATTACATGATAGCTCAGCTGGGAAGAAGCAGAGTTTTTCACATGGAAAAGCAAAGTAACTGTATCCTCGATCCATGTCATCCCAAGGTGGCACTTCTAGACTCTGCTGGATAGCCATGAATCAAGTGTTACTTCATCATTTGGGCATGCTTTTCCACATAATATGTGTTAAAATATCCAATTTAGTTCTCAGGGGAACACGAACCCTTCCCTTAGGTCAGCTGTATGAGCAACATCAAGGATTTAGCTAGGATTCCTCACAGAAACTTGAATTACAAGTGAAGCTGTCTAAAGTCTGAACCTACAAAAAGCTCAAGATGCTGGCTCCAAAAACGGATTTGAAGGGGACTGCTCAGGAGCTTGCTGGTTTGAAACTCAAGGACTGAATAGCTTGCAAAATTCTTAATTCTGCACATGCACAAAAGAACTCAGGAATACATTTCCATTATATAGTAACACTTAAGTGTCATCCTGCTTCTGGTAGAGCAATGGAAGCAGACTCCTGAGCAGGCACGCCTCCATAGAAAGAGGAGGGGAGCATGGCTTGGGTATTCTGTGATAGGTGCTGGACTTGAGCACTCGATCGTTTTTGGGTTCCCCTGGACCCAGGTCTGCAGATACAAACTCCATTTCCTCTTCCAGTGAGCCACACAGAGAAGATAGCTTGTGTGCATATGGCTAAAATGCCCATTAGGGCATCTTGTCTCATCACAAAGACTCCATTTGCTCCTGCAAGCACAAGGACCCTCCATACCAATGCCCAGTACATGAAGATTCTTCAGTACCTCTTCTGAGTTTTTTCAGGCACTCTAAATAAGACAAATTCTCCCAAAATCTAACAGGAAAGAACTTACAGAACAACTCTGCTTAACCAAAACCCACACTGAAAAATTGTTGAAACCCTAAAAGGAACACTTTTAACACTTTAAAAGTATTCTATTTATAAATCTTTAGTGATTTTTTTTTTCCTAGCTCAAGCGTTTTTTCAGGCTTGAGCCTGACACCTCACAGTCTGTAGGGGGTCACCACGCACCTGCTCATGTATCTTGGGGACAAAGTACTGACCTTGCTGCAAAACTGAATTGGTTGTATAGTCCCACCAACACCAGGTTCTCTAGAACTTTGTTTTCAACCCAATCCATTGGTAAAAGCACCTGATAGGTGCTAGGTTAGAGGTTTCCACAGGGCTCAGCCCTAGCTTAGGGGCAGAGCAGCTTCTTCAGTCCACAAGATTCAATGGCAAAGGGTTAGTTCAGCTGCATAGGTCCTGCCAGAAGGATACTTCTTAGTCCGAGGGGCACAAGGATAGATGGATTTTAACAGATCAAGCTGACTTAGAACTTTGTAATTGACTCCTGAAGTTTTCCCCTGGAAACACGGACCCCTGTATAGCTAACTTAAATCTGCCGACAATAATCTTCCTTGTCCTGGTGATCTTTTGCAGACCAATTTGAAGCAGTGCACAGAATTCCAAGGATTCGTGGCCCATAGGTTGAAAAGGGTCCTAGAAAAACAGAATGCCTGCACTTTTTTTTCTGAGGATCGTTTGTTAGATTTCCCTGCAGCACTGTCATAGGATGAAATCTTGGCCCCAGTTGAACTCAACAAGAATTCTGCCACTGACTTAAATGGAGCTGAAATGTCGCTCCTGCTATTTGTCAAGTCAATTACATCCAGACAATACTTCAACATCTGGCTTCGACTGAACACACAGGAAAGTTCACTCCCTTAGTCTCTGAAGACAACACAGGACATTGGCTATCTCGATAAAAATGAAGAATTCTTTCTTGGCAAGCTTCTTGTAATAAAGAGTGGATCCGTCCAGTGACACTATCAGAACCAAATCCCTGTCCTTTAGCATACAGTTATTGGCAAGAGCAGCAATGGATTCTCTGCCTTTTTTCAGGAAGAATGTCAAAAGCTTCCATCTACTCTTCAAAGTCATTTTGTTGTAAAAACTTTGTTTCCAACAACAGATCAGTCCTCATATGTGGTTTTCCACAGACATGAGGGGTTTTCACCCAATTCGTCTTCTGTTTCCCGAGCCACGGGAGGGTCCCTTGCTAGGTTAGACAGCAGCTTTTCTACCGAAACCCCTCTCTGAATATGGCAATTAAAGGTAAGGCTGAAGGATAACTGATGTGAGCTGGTTTTCCTCTCTAAAAACCCAGCTGAGACAGGGCATTATTTTTTTATTGCAAAATATTCAGACCAGGTCAACCACAAGTGGAGTGCTTTTCATGACAGAGAAAAAAATAAAGCTATAGTTATTTGATCAGTGGTGACTTAAAAAATCAGTCTGAATGGGAAGAATAATCAGATGATGTCTGGAAGTAAAGGGTCGTACAAAGAAAAGGGCTTTTATGCTTAAGGTAGACAAGGATCTGCACACTTGTTCCCTGCTCCAAGTACTGGTGAGTTACTGCACACCTGTGCAAAACCAGCTTCCCTCCAGCTCGTTCCATCCCCTGGGAAGCAAAACTAAAATCAGTCTCCAGTATCTGATGAGCCTTAATTCCCAGCACTTAAATAATTATCTTCTCAAATGTACAAAAACAACTCTCATTTTCTGGATTAATGAAGGAAGCTGGGTTCCACTGAGCAAAGCTATTATGGAGCTGCTAATGCACGGTTTGATTTCATCGCCTGCCACTAAACACAGAGCAATGTGGGCTCCTGGGAGAGCAAGAATACGAGGAGAGCAATGCTGGAGGGTTGAAGTGGAAGGCAGTGGGGGAAACCCTAGCAATACTTTGCGGTTTTATGCAGAGGGAGGGCTGGCTTTATTTGTGTGTCTGCTGAGTTTCAGCTGGGTTTATGAAGATGCCATATAACCCAAAAGAAGGCTAAAGCTCAGGGAGATCCTGAGGGGTGGATAGTGTTTTAATCACAGAACAGGCAAAGGCAGCTTCTGAGGCAGGATAACAGAAATGTAACATGCACAGAAGCTCAAGTGGTACTGGAGCATACTTGTACTCCCTGCTCATTTGGCTTACGAGTCGATAGGAAATCGGTTGCAAAGAGTCAATCTTTTTCTTGCCTCATCTTGGCAGGTACAGGCATAGAAACTCTTCAAAACAAACTTTCTTCTATATCTAGGCATGGGACCGGTGATTTCGTTTTTCGTAACTGGATGGAGAATGGACTGATTAAACATCAAATACAACTGCAAAGGCTGCTTTGCTCTGCCCTGGGAGATTTAAAGCTAGGCTGAATTACATGAACGACTCAACACTATTAGGACTGTTCCCTTCTCTCTGCATCCCTGGTTCGCAGCCTTGCCCCAGGCTCTACTGTTTCAATGCAGGCAGAACCAAAAGCCTGCACAGAACCTCTCTTTGTGGACACAGAATGGAGAAGAGAGAATAACTAGGAAATCAGCGCTTTTGAGATGTGACTACAGCTATTCAACAAACGCAAAGTCATGCAGCTTCTCAGACACTGGGAGATGGAAAGGCCTAGAGTCATAGATTCAAGAGTTGTTTAGGTTGGAAAAGACCTTTTAAGATCCTTGAGTCCAACTGGTAACTGAGCGATGCCAGATCCACCATTAAACCATGTCCCTAAGCACCACATCTACACGGAGGTCTTTTAAAACCCTCCAGGGATGGTGACTCCACCACTGGCAGCCTTTTCCAGTGCTTGACAACCCTTGCAGTGAAGAATTTTTTCATAATGTCCAATCTAATCCTTCCCTGGCACAACTTTCCTCTTGTCCTATTGCTTATTATTTGAGAAAAGAGACTGAGCCACATTGCGCTACAACCTCCTTTCAGGCAGCTGTAGAGAGCGACAAGGTCTCCCCTCGGTCTCCTTTTCTCTAGGCTAAACAATCCCAGAGTGTTGATTTCCTCTTCGATCTACTGATTGAAGAATCTACTCTTCAATCATCAAAAAGACCTTCAGTATGTGTCATTCTCCCCCAGCCCATTAGCACATCCCAGTGAGTGGACCTGCAGTTCTGGATGTGGACTTGGGGCTAAAGAGCTTCTTACACTGAAGTTCTTCTAGCTGCAGTACTGTCAATATGCCCTCAAGCACATAACATCTGTCACACCTCACAAAACAAAACTTTGGACCTCTGAGAAAAGTCTGGAATTGTAATGGAAGCCCTGGGTTAATAAGGAAACCTTGGTGCAGACATGTAGCAGGAATTGAGAGATTAATGAGGAAATCAACGGAACTGTGACGGTTTATGCAGCAAAGTTTTTGCTTCCCAGCCCAACTTTTAGAGGACACTCGAGACCTTCAGATGTTTAAGAACCTCAGCACCTTCCCAAATCAGAAGCAGTTTAGCTAGAAGTGGCCATTGAAAATTAAGCATCTTTGAAAATGCAGAGATGCTCCTTCTTATGTCAGGGCTTGTGGGACCACTGACTTCAGAGGAGTTCATCCCGTGTAATTTAGCTCAAGCTATCAGGAAACAATTATGTACAGTGGAGAGTTAAGAGACGGTAATTAAACCGTATAAATAAATAACAGAAGTGACTAAAAAAGTCCATCCAAAGCCTACTTTTGGAGCACTATTTAATGTAAATTAATCACTTAGTGGACAATGCAACAATCATCTGTTCAGCTTCTATTCATTATCAAAAACAATACAATGGGATTGGCAGGGAATAGCCAAGTGCCGGAGGGAGCCCTTTAGGAAATAGCACAGAATCTGGACGGGCTTTTGTCTGTTCTCCTATTGTGTTCTGACAATGCCTTGCTAATGAATGTCCTAGTCATTTTGGTTGTCCTTTTTTTTTTTCCCTCCCAAAAAACCCACCCCAAATCAGTAGTACTCTTGGCCTTTCAGAATGAACTGAAATGTTTGTTCACCTTACGAAGACTTCCACACATTATGTATCCTGTTTGCCAGGGTCTAAAAGGCTGAGCATGTGTGGTCTCGGGCAGCCTGGGAAATCCCACAGTAGGCGATGAGGGAAAATCTTGGGCTTGGGCAAAAGCCCATGAAGTTTTAAAGAAGTCATCACCTATCTTTGAAACTTCAAAGATACTAAATTCAGTACTTCAGTGAGTTGTATACTCGGTAAGTGCATCTTTCGTTACTCGATTTGAAATGACACTAACCTCACTCAAAGGAATAAGCTACTTTCTAATAGGGCATATTTGTACTGCTCGTGCCCAGCGTTATCTTGAGAGTTACCTGCAGGAAATCGCAAGCTAAAGGGAACCTGGGGAGGTAAATGTGCCAGGCAGACACCTGTGTGAGAAGAAACAGAGGCTAATCAGACAATATCAACCACTAAAATACTGTCGTTACGCTTCAGAACTGACGATCCACTGGCACTCACATCTCTAAGAGTTACTGATCTGGAACATCTGAAAGTTCGATCTTGATGCTGTAGCAGGTACCCACAGGGGTGCCCTTTTCTTACCTGGTTCCTTGGCTCACTCCTACGTCGCTGCCACAACTTCCAGCTGCTGCAGTGTTGCTGGTTCAACTCTACGCAGACCTGCGGCGTAAGCCAAATCACTGAAACAGTCTGAGTTTAAAAAAAGGCAACAATGATACACAGAAAAGAGCGAGGCAGATAAGGAGGCTTTGCTGCTGAGAGAAAGGTGTGCAGAATGGCACCCAGATTTGACTGCTCAAGGTTGTCTCTGAGGTCATTTTGTTTCGTATTAAACAAAATCTTAGGCTCTGCAGCAAATTTCTCCAGCCAGAGATTATTTCTGTCAAATCCAGTGACAATAGAGTATGTGAGTTTCCAGTTAACACTATCTAAAATTTGAGATAGAAATGCACACTTCATAAAATCTTGCTGCTAGCTCAGCCTTCCAAATAAAATAGACAGAGATGGCATCAAACCCCCTGGGGCTTATGCTTGCAAAATCCCCACCAAGTTGTGGGCTTGCAATTTGGGAGCAATTTCACAGCGTGTCCAGAACACCACTGAAGGTGGGACCTGAGGGGAGGGCTGCCAGCCCAGACTGGGACTATTTTTGATATTACTATTTCCAGCTTCTTCCTGTCCTTCAGCTGGAGATCATTACTGTTGGAGCAGAGGCTGCAAACTGGGTGGCATGTCTTCTCCGTGGCCACCACAGTTCAGTGCCTGGAATAATAACGCAACCTGAAATAGTTGGCGGTTTGGATTAATACGCTGGGCTGAGAACGGTGACACACAGCTCAGGCTGCCACCTCAGGTACTGGACAGAGAGCTCTGCCAACAGGCTGGGGCAACGACATGGAAAATCAGTGTGCCCGGAACTGCTAGAGCTGCTAGAGAAACCATTAGTATCACAGCTACCATGGTATTTTAGTTCAAGATATACCATTCCTAGTACCCACTAGGCAGAGCTGCCACGTAGAGTCATGAAAATGGGTGGGTTTCATACCCTAGAGCAGGAATCCTGAATGTTGTCCTTTGACTAAATATTTTTAGCACTGGACAGGGGTTGGGCAGGACAAGACAGCTGGTGATAAACCACAGTTCATTTCGCAAGACCATTGCCACTATTTGCACTAATTGACTTTTTTTTTTTTAATAGCGATCTGTTAAAAGACAAAATGTCTCAAGTATCCTTTTAAAAGGAATAAACCCAACCCTGATTGTGTTAACACAAAGTATATTAAAGGCATCATCCTATTATTGGGATACACTGAGAAGAAACCAGTATAATACTCCCCTCTGTTTAATAAACTTCCCCTAAAACACTAAAAAAAAAATAAAATGTATTCAGTAAAATTCTGTACCTCTCTGCTCTGGTAAGGATTTTTTTTTTGTTAGTCCCTCGAGTGGTTGCTTAAGTCAGGTCTCACTGTAATTACATACCTCACAGCAGTGCCGGGAGACTTAATTAAGAGAGTCACTGTAGGTGTGTTGTCAGACAGATACAGCCTAGTCCTGTTGGAGGAGACACTAGGATCCAGCTGCAGTGGGCATGTGGAGGAAGACAATTAAAGTTTGCAGAGGGTTTTGAAATCCTCCTGCCAAAAGCAGCGTGGACACACCCAGCAGCCTTCATTCAAAGCCCCTCAACTCCATCATCAGGGAGTCTGCGGCTTAAAAAAAATAAATCTCTCTGTACTCACCAGGAGACACTCTGCCACACTGCAAGATTTCATATTCTTCCCCCCCCCCAAAAAAGTGTGACTCACCAGTTTCAAACCGTGACATTTCATTCCCAAACTATTCCGGGAGCAGCTGGCTCCATAACACATGGGGATGTGGGGAAAAGGGAGGAGGGAAGGAAGAGCTAAATTGCAAAGTGAAAACCTCTCATTCTCTCCCCCCACCAGGTACGTTGCTTTTAAATTTCAGAACCATATAATTTGAGACATGCTGGCTAATTCCATCAGAGAAAAACAACAAAACAACCACATTTCAGGAAAAAAAACATAATAAATCTGCACACGCCAGTGATGCAGTTCCTTTTCCAAGAGGGACTGGGAGAGCGGTTTGCTCTCCAGATCTAATAAATGTGAGGAAATGCACTGTCCCCACTTCTTAAGAGTTTGAACCCTGCAGTTCTGGGCTGCTCCTTCAAACAGTTTCTCTGTGATGCAGACCCAGCGTTTAGTCAGCAGCAGCATCTCACTAATGATGAACAAATGTATGTGCGGTGGGAAGACGTGGAATGACAAAGAAATCACTGTCAGCTCCCAGTCCCGAGAGGAGTTCTGTGCCACACTGCAGTTTGGAGTAGCGTCCCTCCTGTGGGGACGTCACTACCACAAGCGTAGCATCCAGCCCGTGAGGACGGCGCTGCTGCAGCCACCGGCCTTGTGGGCTTGTCAGCACACACATGAAATTGCTGTGGTTGGTGTGGTGCCAGAGGCAGACGTGTCATCGCTCCTGACCTCGGACTGCAAATCTGCATGCGGCTGATTGGCGTCACCGCGGCAATCCGGCCCCGTTTCGTTAAAGTTTGTAAAATTCCAAGGGGAAGGGAGTTGTAAGCGATGTAACCTCGTGACCTCCCCATGGGAGCGTGCGGACACATGTTTGCGGCGTGCGAGGCAGCCTGGCACGAAGGCACGGGCACGGCGGGCTGCAGGTAGCCTCAGCGTGAGCCAATGTTGGTGCTGGAGGGAAGAGAGCTTCGGGTGGACTCGTAGAGGGCCCAGCACAGGGTGATTCTCTCATCTGGGGGTGCTGGATGGGGGTGCTGGGGGCAGGCAGCCCCGTTTGCTCCGCGCAGCCTGTGGGGGTGACAAGAGCACAGCACCGCACGCCCAGCTGTGCCTCACGCCCCGCGAGCTCGTAACCCATCCCCATGCGTGCCTGCACGGGAAACGTTTGATTACAATTTCATTCATCTCCTCCGCTGCCTTTAATAAAGGGAAGGCTGGTCTTGTGGCTTCCTCTACCCAGCTCGGGACCCCTGCATGTACAGACCCAAGCCTATTCCCATTCTTTACCTGAGGAATCCTTACTGAAATCAGTGCTCGTTCAAGGAAGAGGAGCCTGGCTCGCTGCTCGATACCGGCATGCAGCAGCAATGACCTTGGCTAGGTAACCATCTCCTGCATACAAAGATGGATATAAAAGCAGCAATTCCTTTTTTTTTTTAAAAAAAAAAGAAACAACATGAACAACAACCAATCTTCCGCTAAGGTAGGGAAAAGCAGTGGTTTGTTAAATAAATGCGTCTGTCAGAGCCGGAATTTTTTTCCCAGCTTCCCTAAATGCCCTTCACCAGCAGAGTTGGCTAGGTAACCATCTCCTGCATACAAAGATGGATATAAAAGCAGCAATTCCTTTTTTTTTTTAAAAAAAAAAGAAACAACATGAACAACAACCAATCTTCCGCTAAGGTAGGGAAAAGCAGTGGTTTGTTAAATAAATGCGTCTGTCAGAGCCGGAATTTTTTTCCCAGCTTCCCTAAATGCCCTTCACCAGCAGAGAGGGGGGGAGGGGACCTGCTCTTTGAAGCCTTTTCCTTATGGGAATAGAAAACACGGAAAGAATTCAATTCTCTGCCACAGCCCAGCAGCTCTGATACACGCTTCAAAAAACCAAAGCCCAGAGACAAGCTGACTGGTGGGTGCGGATGGCTCGGAGCCTGTGTCACCACTAGATTAGCCTTGCTCAATATCCAGCATCATTAAGTGTCCCCTGTAGTGTTAGAGCACAGAAAGAAGAGAGGAAGGAATGGAGACTGGCGAAGAAAAATTAGGAAATTCTGTGCAGGAAAAGAACTGCCGTTGTTCAACTCTTTGATCAAAAGCCCCATCTAGTGAAGAAAAGCAGCGTTGCAGCTGGCGTTGCTCTGGGGCAGCTGCACCAACGACAAATGGAATTTGACTTTCACCACAGGTTTGCCTACTAAAAAAAACCCCCACCCAAATATCACCATATGCACAGCCCGCGCTGTATCTGAGTGAACAGGAACACGTCTAAAAATTGCTACCCTCTGTGTAAATATTTCTCCGCTGGAAACGTGTTCTCCTCCTCCCATCATCACCCACCAGAGAATCTCAGCCACCCTGAAACCCGCAGGGAACGAGGCACCGCAGGAAGAGCATGATTTCCATGTTATAATTCGGGAGCTAAGGAAAAGAAAAGGTAAGAGACCGGTCCAAGGTCACGCAGGAAGCCAGAGGCAGATCCGGGAATAGAGATCAGCCACCCTGGACCCAGGGATGCCTGAACAATAGCACAGCCTCTCCCTCTGTTGTCATTTAACTCTTTCCTAACCCACCGAAAACCAGAAGAGGGGTGAGCTATACACTTCCCTGCATATGTGCCTGCTGCCTTACAGCTCTTGGGGGCCCAGCCCTCAGCCCCTGCCTGCTTTTATTATTCTAAAACAAAGAGGGAGGGCAGCAGGGAAAGATAGGGTCGGATATCCTGAGATGAGCAAAGCTGCAGGTAGGAGGTATTTCTACACACCGAGCCTGAGCTGTCCCCTCAGCAATTAAGGCGATGGAAATGGTACCTCAGCTCTGCCACGTCTCTATTTCTGTGCGTGACAGAACATCACTACCTCCCCTGGAGGCGTTCAACTCGTTGTGGTGTATGTCTGAGGATCTTTCGCTGCAGGAGGAGAGGATATTGCTCCCTGGCTTCTGGGTTAGCTGCAAAGATTAGGGATTTGCAGCACAAGAATACACCAGAAATGCGGTCTCACTAAGTTTACCCTGTTTCTATCCTGAGCTTGGAAATGCTGCAGTGCAGGGTCTCGAGAAGGAGGTAATTACAAACAACTGGAATCAAACCTCAGAGAAACTAACTTAAAAAAAAAAAAAAGAAAAAAGTCAGGTGGTGGAAAAATCCTGTGAGTGCAGTGAACTGAGCTTAGAGCAAAATTCTCCCAGAGAGAAGAGCTGAGGCGAGCGCCCATGTATGCAGCAAGAGTTCTCTGAAAGGAGTTTGAGTCAGAGTCTGGTTCCGAACCAGAACTGTAACTGGTGCAAAAATCAAAAGTATCTTCTTGGGTCCCTTGGAAGCGACACAGACAACTGATCTGCACAGAGCTGCAGGGACGAAGGATGGAAAAGCCCCAGGAAGCCCCTTCTTTCTCTGTTTTCTACCTCAGGTCTCTGTTTCTTCCCCTAGCACCCTAATATGTTATCATTCACTCCTATAACCCAAATCTATGCAAGCGGAGAGTCTGCACTCCTGCATCAGAGGCTGAGACATGAAAATCTTTAATCATGCCACAGCTCTTTGAACATTTACATTTTCCAGCCAAAGACACTGTGAAATTAGGAGCTTTCAGTTCAAACTAGTTCAAGGACTTTTTCCCTGGGGAAGGTTTTTCTTACCCTGTGGGGATTTCTGCAGTGATCTTTGCTCTTAGGGTAAGCAACCAAAGCTTTTCTAGAAAGAAGCTATCTCTTGAAAAAAAAGGGGACAAATAAGAGCCCGGAAGAACTAGAGCACAAAATTGTTACCCTAGAGAATAGGGTTAAAAGGCTGTAGATCTGCATTCAGTGGTGCTTGCAGTAAAGCAGATGTCACCAAATAGTTCCTTCAGTTTGGAGATTTTTTTTTTCCCCTCAAAAAAGAGCTCCTTGCATTTCAGGAGAGCAGTAACAGAACAGGAGGATGCTTGTCAAGGAAATGTTAAAATGAGAAAAAGATTCCAGCCCTTTGCAGGACCTGAGCACTAATAAAAACAACAAGGTGTGGTTATAGAAGACCACACCAACATTTCCCAGTGGATCTGCATGGTCTTCAGAATGAAAGCCCTAGATTCAGGATAGATTCCCCTCTAACTTATGTGTGAATCAGCACGTTTAAATCAACAGTGAATTTGTTGGTAATTGCACTAGGTTAACCTATGAAAGTGGAATCCCAATCAAAGCAACAAAGTCAAGCCTTAGTTGAATGAATTTCCTTCTCTAATTGCAGCTCCAGTCTAACCCTTTGCTAGATGACTCCCTGCTGCTATAAATCACTGCAGGGCACTTGGTTTCCATCAACTTTGCCAGCACGCGTCAGTCAGGTGACAGACTATTCCTTGTTAAAATCAACAAGCCAGCAGACATCAGGTAAATGCCTGCAGGAGCTGGGAGGGAGCTCTCGCAACTATTGTCCTGTAAGAAGGAGAATGCATGAGGCTACAGCTCATCCTGCCCTGCTTTAGTGGGAAAGACGGTCTGAAACGGCTTTTTCCAGCTCTGATTTTCAGAAGACTGGATTGACTATAGCTTCTAGGAAGGTTGCCATGATATAAATCACCTTCTTCTGTTTCTTGTCTTTCAGTTTCATTGGTGTAACCAAAATTATTCTTTCATTTTACCTTAGTCCTGAAGCCAGAAAAGTGCATTACCGTCAGACTGTTCAGAATGTGATCTTTTAGGGAGAATTCTTTTCTCCTTTTTCCTGAAATATCAATCCCTTCCTAATGGCAAACTTACTGAAATGAAGTTTCAGGAGATAAAGCTCTTACATCACTGAGCCCATCTGGGCTTTGGGGATCATGGGGGCCCTGGGTTTCCAAAGGCCTGGTCAGATTTGTGCTGCAGCCTGGCAACGCCCTGTTGTCCCCGATCGGTGCCATTACCTCAACGAGGAGATTTGAAGCCAAAGAACCTGGAGCACATTTCATCACAGACAAACTGAAATGCTTCCATAACCTCTGCTGTGGTCTGTGAGCATCGCTGCACAGAGCTCACTTAAAAAACAGAGCAAGCAGATTTTCCCTGATTATGGCTGTGAAAGCTTTGCCAAAATGTCTCTTTTTTAGTTTTCTACAAGAATTCATCCACTGTTCCTCACTGTCACGTGTTTACAGAGTCCCATCACACGCAGCTTCTTCATCTTCATACAAAAATGCCATCGAATCATAGAACCTTTCGGTTGGAAAAGACCTTTAAGATGATCAAATTCAACCACTAACCTAACACTGCCAAGCTAAATCACATCCCTGAGCACCTCATCTACGTCTCTTTGAAATACCTCCAGGGATGGTGACTCCGCCGTTGCAGAGCACAAAACTGAGTGCAGTCAGCAACGTGCACATAAAATAATAACCTTTGCAAACGGGAAGTCTTCCAAGTTTATCAAAGGTCAAACTGGTAATTACAGAAAACTCCTCTAAAACCACCCCCGGGCACAGCCCACCCAGCTCAGCAGCCCAGGAACCGCCAGATTCCTGGGTCTTGAAGACGACTGTAGAAACCAGCC
>NW_009697708.1:0-1324 GCF_000703405.1 Apaloderma vittatum | reverse complement strand
CTCCCAGCCAAGGTGTCGGCTCCCTGATGGGACATTATTTCATGTCCCTGCTCTCTCCCAGGACAAGGCTGACAAACTGTCAGAGGGTGACAGTCACATGTGGTCACGGCAAGGTCTATGTTCATCACCCCTGGGCCATAGTGATCTCTGCACAGGAGTGTGTGTGTCCTGCTGGCGTTCATCCCCAGAGGCCAAACTGACCCCAGCAACAGAAACACAAAACCCAGAGGGTTTTGCCAGGCCTGAGCATTGCGGTCCTTGCCTGTGGAGGGCTGGCGAGGGACGCTCTGCCTGCAAAAAGTGGGAAAGGCAGCCCTGCCGGTGAGCATCACTCCCCGGTGCCGTGATGCCCTGCGCCTGTCTGGCCCTAGGAGAGAGCCAGAAACCTTTAACCTCGCAAACCTGGAAGGCTGATTCGGGTCATCGCAAAGACAAAAGAGCCAGAAAGAGGGAAAGATTAAAGGCAAGAAAACGTGATTCCTTTAGTTACCTTAGCTGCCCGATGCCGGCAACTCGCGGGCCCTCAGCACCTCTTGCACGCAGCCGGTGCTGGCGCAGCGGAGGGCAGCACGGCTTTCTCTTCAGGAGAGGGCTCCCTGGGAGGTTTTTAATAGTTGCTGTTTGTGCAATGCCTGGGGGGAATCCATCGCTTTCCGTCCACACTTGCCTGGCTTCACCTCTCCTCCCTCCTGCAGCTGCTGCATCTTCACGACTGGGTTTGGGGTGATGGTTTGGATCGTCGTCAGCCTTCACCTGCAACCTGGGAGGGGATAAAAACTGCCCCCCAGGGGTTTGTTTAGTTTAAGAAAAAAACAACACAAAACCAGCCCTCAAGCAGGCGGAAGCTGTATGGTGCCTCGTGGCTGGAGCGCCGGGGAGCAGCACTGGTCCCCAAGGGTCTCTGTGGGTGAGAGCTGGCAACGTTGGCTTAAGTATTTTGGCACAAGGCATCACCTTGCCGGTAGGAATAATAACCAGGAGGGGGAGGGGGCCAGGGCAGGCAGACAAGCAAATCCGTTTTATCAGACGCCGCATATTTTATGAAAGCACATTTCAGCTCTTCAGCCTTGGAAAGCTTTTCATACCCTTTAATTTTCTAATAAAAAGGAATTACGTTTGCTGAAAAGCCAGTAACAAGATTCACTGTCATTGTCTTTTGTACAGACCATAATTCCTGGCTTGGGCTCCTGCCTGCAGCCCCGTTGTGTGGTCCTAGGTGTGGGTCCGGCATGCTAGTAGGGGGGCACGAGGGCCACGGCCGTGCCAGCAGTGGGCTGGGGAGAGCTTTGCCACCGGGAGCTTGCGGCAGGCACCTGGGGATGAC
>NW_009697707.1:449-729 GCF_000703405.1 Apaloderma vittatum | reverse complement strand
TAAATGGAGGGCACCAGCCTTCTGAAAGCTGGCAAATGCAGATGGAGAGATCCACGGTCTCCTGAGGAGCTGGTGGAAAAGTCGATGTTTCAAAAAAAAAAAGAATTGTTTAAAAATAAAGAAAATCAAGAGGTGGCCGGCTGGGTTTGCATCCCTTTGCCCGGAGCAGGCTGTCAGGGCGGCGAGAGCTCAGCTGAGCATCCCACAGCCTCCGGGCACTGCCCGAGGGCACAGCCCCAGCCCCAGGAGCGGCTGGGAAACAAGACGAGCCCATCCCGAT
>NW_009697707.1:0-325 GCF_000703405.1 Apaloderma vittatum | reverse complement strand
GGCACCCACACCAAAAAAAAAAAAAAAAAAAGAGGCAAAAGAAATAAAAAGGAAGAGTTTAGCAGCGATAATGGCAGCCTGGGTCTCTCTCCTTCGACCCGCCTCACGCTCAAAGCTCCCCTAAAGCTCAGCGAGGTGTTTCCCGGCCGCTACCTTCATCTTCTTGGCGTGGAGTTTCTCTTCCTTCAGGTGCTCCCGGAGGATCTCGCGGTGATTCACCTCCTGCTCCTGGGCGAACTCGCACAGCGTGTAGCAGCGCACAGAGTTGTGGCGCTGGGCCATGCCCAGGGAGCTGCCGCCCTGGCTGGGGACGCTCGTGAAGCCC
>NW_009697706.1:759-5844 GCF_000703405.1 Apaloderma vittatum | reverse complement strand
TCCGCAGCCCCCGCTCCCGCTCGGAGACCGGCACTCCCACCGAGGGAAGCGCTGCTGGACTGAACATAGATTCTAAAGAGAGAGAGAAAAAAAAAGCCACAACCCAACCCAAACCCGAACCATCGCCTATCAAATTTACCTCCGGCTAGTTTATCTTCCGAAAAAGAGAGGAGGGGAAGCACATATGCCTGCGTGGGGGTGCCAGGAGGAAGATGAGTGTGTCTTTCATTAACCTAATGGTAATTGCAAAGACTCCTCTTTTTTTCCTTTTTTTTTTTTTTGTCAGTTTCACCTAATCAAAACCGAATATCTGTATGTGGCACTGACAAAATCAGTAAAACTTCACCTTCGACTTCATTGATCTGAACAGACAGGCAGAGTTTTCTATGGTGTTCAATTTAGGGAATTAAAAAAAATCACTCTGCTAACAGCATTTGGTACATTTCTAACCCATATGTCACCTCGGTGCTTTAAATAATTATATTTGCATGCAGGGAGTGATTCATAAATATGTCAGGATTGTGAAATATAGGCAGGCATTTCAAACTTTCTATTTAAAAAACATGAATTATGGCCACGAAAAATGTGTTCCCATTTAAGGGTGATACGAAGTATTTGGTGTCTAGTACGGAGGCCCATCCATCATACAGACAATAAAGAGAGTTTTTGCCTGACGTTGGAAATTTATGGTTGCCCTTCTCTGCCCTAATAACTCAAGCATTGTGTCAGCCTGTGACAGCCTTTGCAGAAAAACAGCAACCCTGTTATCAATCAAAAAGCCCTTTTACATTTTTAGCAAAACTCTGATCATCCAGACACCCTTTTAATGTATATATTACATCATTATAGATCATTCTGCACTTTTACTGCAACTCAACAAAATGATCCATCACTTCAGGACAGTCCTGATGAACGCTGATGTAAATTATTTGCCCGTCTCTAGTACAGTACGAAATGAAAAATGTACTTTAGGTGGAATTAATTTTAGGGTGTAAAAAGCTAAAGATGAAAGCAGTGGGGATTAGAGGAGACCTAAATGCATCATTAGGGATGACTGAAAACAAGCTAATAGTTATTAAAATTAAGATTATTTTAACCTTTGCGGATCGTGGACCTAGATTATTTCAAGAAGATAGCTAAGATATATTGCATGCTTCTCCCTGCCCCTACCCCTCGCCCAAACGTAGCTGTCTTCTAATTGCGTCAAGGATTATTGTTCATTTGTCATTTGGGTGTTTAGATAACGTTAATTATTGGGGTTCCAACGCCTTTTTCAGCCATATCTATAAAACTTTTACTCGTGTCTCGAAAGACAGTATTCCTCACGCCTTTGAAGATGCATCTGGTTGATCTGCAGAGTTTCCATAACAAAGTTGTCAATAAACACTTTCTGCCTTTGGGATCCAAGTGACGAAGCTAAAGATCGCCTCCATTTGTGTGTCATAGTTAATTTCCGAAGGATTACTGTAACCAAATATGTGCTTAGTTAGTATAATTCTCTCCCATAGCCTCCGGGCTTTCGCAGAAGATAAACACAGAGATGCTTGTATTATTGCTGGGATTCAATGATCAGACCAAGGTGTTACAGAACCTTAAAGACTCTTTTTTAACTCTTAAAAATCTAGGCAGCAAATACCAGCTCGAGTCCATACGTACGAATTAGGAAATGTGTTCACTTGCTTTGGGCTCAATCATGTCAATCGTAGTACATTTAATAACACGAAACGGCACTAAAAATCTCCATGCAGTTATCAGGAAACATACCCAGCCTTTCTCGTGCCATCACACTCGTTTGACTTGCTCTCTCCCTCTAGAAAGTTACCTTAAGGCTTATTTAAAATAAAAGCTGTTTGCATAAGAAACGCCTTAAACATGAAAGAGGACAGGCTTGGAAAATAGCTGTTGGTAAAAGGGTTTCAACACGGGAGTAAAAATTTTCACACTCATACATGAAACAACGTCAACAGGAATGTATCAAAGGGCTTAAAAGAGAAAGGTGTTTTGGTTTTGTTTTGGTTTTAGGTGCATTAATCTCTTCCTTATCTCATCGTAACAAAAGGAAGAAAATTAGGCAAACTCATTCGAAAACATTTTAGGAGAAGGTATATTTCCGAAGGCAGTAAGCAAATAAACAAAAACCAAGTGATTTTCTGCTCGTTTAGTAAAAATACCACTGACTGAAATTCACGTTCACTTAAACGTGACTATTATTTTGAAGATGTCTCTGAAATTATCAGCGCTTATAAAACGATTACCTACATCTCATGAAGAGTAAAATATATGTTGCTTATATATATTAAGAAAGTAATTACAATCGTAAGGGTAAATATTTTCAAGTACTATGCAAACAGTGGAGAGGTTTGGAAATTACTTTCTGTTGGCAAGCATTGAAACTATTTGCTTTAATAATATTCTGGAAGAAACATTCCACATCTCTGCCGGATACCTGGGCAGATGATGCATCAGCTATTACCTGAGCACATGCAGTCTGATATTAAAAAATTAAAAATAGTTTTAAAAATAGTGCCTCTCCCCAAATGTACTAATTCGTACTGTGATATTTCTGATAACCCATCACATTCCTCATTCGAAGTATTATCATTCTTGGAAGGTGGGAAAAAAAAACACCAAAACCACCCAGAGATGCACTGTTTACAAAAAAATCTACTGCAATGCATATCTTGGGGGAGATAGTGAAAAAGCAAATAAATTTGACGGGCAGAACGGACAGACAGGTAGCTGAATTGTGTTTTACATGGAAAAATAGTGTAGACACAACTCAGCAACTACGTTTCTGTTAATTAAAAGCTTAACCTTGTTCTAAACGATAGAAAAGAGAGGGGGCGAAAAGGAAAAAAAAATCTAAAGGGCCTGTAGGTTTTTTGCTCTTCAGTTTAAAAGACTAAACGCCCTTTTGCAGCATGATCTACAGAAGCTGACACTTAAATGGCAAGAGAGCAAGCTCGCAGAGCAGGCACGCTGGTGCCGAGATTTCTGCAGTTCCCTCTCCCGAGGGAAAAATAGTCAGTCCGGGTTTTTTGGGCGATCCTGACCAGGGTTTGCAGCTCGCCAGCCTGACCTGTCAAGCGGATTATTTTAGAGGGAGATTAATAGGGGAGGCGGGCTGCAATAATAATCGTTTTGTTTGATGTGACAACTTTGATAGGCGTTGATTTACTTACAAACTGATAGGCTTTTAATTGAGCGCCTCCATCCAGCTTGAGATGAAAGGAAAACCGCATTGAAAAGCTGCCCGAGTGCCCTCGAGCCTCAATACTGATTAGCCATCTCGACAGTGAATAGTTCAAGGCATTTTCAAACTTTTTTTCCTCTCTCGCTCTCCTCTCCTCCTCAAATATCTGCCAGCCCACTCCTTTTTAAGAGAAAATAAATCATTTCCATTGTGTGCAAATAAAATCGACTTGACATGCTTGCCAATAGCTGGTAGGTAAAGGAAAGTGTGGACTGGCACTTGTTAATTAATTCCTCCTTTGCTCTCTTTTTTTTTTAAGTTACAATTTTCCTTTGTAAAAGGAGGAAGACGGGTTCCAACACCTGGGATTTTTGTTTGATTGTTGTTCTGTTTTTGTTTAGGGTTTGGGGTTTTTTTTAAGGATAATAAAAGCATCAACCACCAAAACTTCAAAAAGACTGCACAAGCAAATGCCGAACAGCAAACTGTCTGCATGGACTCATCAAACAAGGATCCCTCGCGAAGGTAACGAGCAGGACGGAATCCTTCTTCTTCGGCTCAAGAGAGGAAAGGAGCCCTCAGCAGCAAAAACAAAATCTCGGCACCGCAGTCGCGCTGTAGCCCCGTCGCCCGCCCGACCCTACGCGTGTGCATCCAAACTCCGAGACCGTAGCCCGGAATCGTTTTGTGCATGTGTTAAGAGCAGAGAGTAAGCTCTCACAGCTCAGAAATGTTTTGGAGGGGGCAAAGGGGAGGGGATGTCTTGAGGCTGATTTTTTTTACAAGCTTCTACATAAAAAGTTTACAGTGCTGAGTGTGATTTAAATCTCATTTCAAAGGCTAAGCGAAAAAAAAAAAAAGCTATCCTCTGAAGTTACTAATTAGATTACCCTCTGATGCTTCTCCTTCGGCCAAAAAGATCGGGGTTCGTGCTGTTCCCTCTCTCCTTCCCCTCGCTTTTCCCGCCGGTGCGCTGCCTGTTTTACACATGTACTGGGAATCGTCTTTTCTTCCCTCGCTTACAAGTAAAATAACCCCTTCTCGAAATCACCCTCACCTCCACAAGAGAAGATAGAGGGAAGGGAAAATGGGGAGGGGGGAGCCTCCCCACAGCTGACTCTACCTTAAGACAATTAATCTTTAGTCTTTCACCCTGGGAGGCAGGATAAATACAACGAGAAAACAGATAGGAGTCTCCCCGGTCCTGTAAGGAAAACAGCTGTTCCAAGCACTTTAATGCAAATGAACACAAATGAAGGTTTCAGCTTTTTTTTTTCCCTTCTTCTTCCAGAGTTTTACTGCACTCCATTTATCAATTGGACTTGACAACAAAAGAAAGAACTAGGGGAAAACCTGGGGCAGATTCAAGTCACTTCCACTCTATATGAAGGAAGGGGGGGAGCTCCTTGAGGGCAAGTTGTGGGTCTTGTCAGTCCTATTGCAATATCGGGTTTTGTGCAAGCTTTCTTTCTCTACACCCCCCCCCCTTTTTAATTTTCACGGTCTTGTAAGATGATCGTGATGATTGCAAAATGAAAGTACGTAAATGACTTTCCACTGAGAAGTTGTGGCAATAAGCCCCGTGCCTTCAGAGAAAATACAGAAATTAAAAAGTTAGGTAAAATTAATTGTATCTTTATAGAAGTTAGAGGAGTTTCGCATACTTACCCTACTCTATATACAATATATTATAAGAGTAAAGTGGTTTTAATAAAAGACAGCAGGCATACTTACTTGGCTGCAGGATTTAAAGGGTACCGCTTTACGGGGGTGGGTGGGGGAGGAAATATCTAGGAAAACTTGCCTTATGTCTACCTCGTAAGAAGAGCAGACCATTAAAAGCTCTCTGACACATCTGTTTAGGGACTGGGGGAGATCGCTGTTTCAGGGGA
>NW_009697706.1:0-748 GCF_000703405.1 Apaloderma vittatum | reverse complement strand
CAGCAGATATAAACGCGAGAAAGTGAAAGTCCTTCCTCTCGCCCACCCCTTCCAGGATCAGCGCCTGTTCTGGTCGGAGTCCAGGTCAGGAATTGGACGCGACCCCTAAAGCACTTGCCTTGTTCTTCACTTGTCAAACGTGTTTTATCTCTAAGTGACCTTTTTGTTAATGTTGTAGATTGTGTGGGCCACCATGTCAGATCCGGAAACAAAAGTAAAAGATTGATTAACACATTTTGCCTGTGAAAAAATGTTATGGGATGAGGAGGTGGGGGGATAGTGGGATGCAAAGCACAAATCGAAAAGAAAAAGGCAGTCCGGGGAGCGAGAGAAGGGCTGCGGGCTCCGCTCGGAGCATCCGCCGGCACGGTAAAACGGGGGTTGAGGGCAGAGGACTCGGTACGCTCCGGGAGCGCACAAGCGCAAAGCAGGATGCACAGAATGCCCGGGTGGACACCGTGTCAATACCCGCGAGGTTCCCAGCACAGCCTAATTGAAATCAAGCACGTGAACGGCGAACCGATACTCTCGCGAAGTCGAGGGGCCCCCTCCCCAGGTCCCCGGTGCCGGCGACCGGGCCAGCCCGGCGGGAGCAGGGACGAAGGGCTCTTCTTCCAAGAGGACGAGGAAGGAACAGGGGAAGAGCTCGGCGGCGCGCTCCGCGGTGCGGGCTGCCCGGTGCTGGCGCACAAATTGAGTTTACTCGAAGGATTTATTCCGTGAATTGAATGGCTTTTTCTCCCGAGGA
>NW_009697705.1:2475-4494 GCF_000703405.1 Apaloderma vittatum | reverse complement strand
CACAGCCCGTCCCTGCGGGGCGCCCCATGTTGGGGACCCCAGCACCCCCAGCAAGGCTCTTCAGGGTCGACCCTGCTTCCAGGAAGAAACCACTGGCCTTTCCTGCACCACAGGGCGATTGCACCCCAAGCCATTAGCCCAGCTCACCCATAACGGCGTCTGGCACCTAGGTCCCTTTTTGGGGTGACACAAGGGGAGGGGGGCAGTTGGCCTTGCAGCAAACTGCTGGGCTGGGGGCAGCAGGGGCCTGCGGCCGCCCCGGCGCCTGCCTGCACGTTAATTTGCCCGGGGAGGAATATATAGAGCAGCGAGTGAGGGCTGGGACGTGCGTCCAGAAATAGTGTGGTTTCTACCCGGCCTGTGAGATGCAAATCCTCTGGTCAACGAGCGCCAGAGCTAAACTTCGGGCAATTACAGAAAATTGTCTGCCCATAGCGGGGGATATTCCTGCAACCCAGGCTGGCCCTGGCGCCGGGGACCTCCACCCGGCAGCGTCCATCGAGTGTTGCGCCGGCACTGAACTTTGCCCGCTGACGAGTCATGGCTCAGCCCTTTACCTTTGCTGTGGGCTGGGCCCTGTGGGGTGTCAGGCTGCAAATTTGGGGTCAAAAATGGGTGGTGAGGGAGGCTCGTGCCCAATGGTGACAGGGCTGTGACCTGCTTGTCCTACCCCCAGCCAGTTGTTAAATCATCTTCCGCTTTCACTCCCACCTGGCGGAGCCTGGCAGCCATCACCACCGTGCCACCTCTGTTTTGCAGGGACTCTCAGGCTGTTTTATCACCGAGCTTTGGGGCAAGGCGAGTACCAGGGTGTGCTGAGTGCCTGCACTCCGTGCATGCACCCCCTGCACCTTCACCTGCCAACCTGGGGTGATGATTCCAAGCCAGGCTGGGTCCTTTGCTGCTGGACATGGGGTTCCCATGGAAGGAAGACCCAAAATCCTGCTTTGGAGACAGCCTGACAGCACATCTCAGCTGTGACTTGGGTAAATCTGGGTTTGTTTTCTTCCTGACGCATCTCAACGGTGTCTGTAAGGACAGACAGTGCAGAGGAATTTGGAAACCCCCTAAATTTCCTTGTTCTGTGGAAAATTTTTGTCCACCAAGGAGCCCTGGCACAGGTCAGCCCCGTTTGCCCTGTGTGGGAGCTGGGCTGACTGCTCGGCATCACTGCCGGCAGCACCCACTCCTTGGCACGGCACCGCCCCTGCCCAGCTGGGCAGAGCCAGGGCGTGGGGTGCCCTAACATGAGATGCCCCAACATGGGGTGCCCAAGGAGGTGATGGCCACTATCTCCTGTTTCAACCGATGGACGAGTGAGGCCCTACCGCTGACATCGTGGCGGGGAGCAGAGCGGGGAAGGCAGGCAACCGGGAAACTTGCACTGCAGGTCCCTGCGCGAGGAGCGTGTCGGACGAGATTGCGTCTCAGGGAGGGAAGGAGTGGCCCGGAGTTTCAGTCAACGCCTTCCTCCCTGCGTGAAACTCCCTGGCGCCCTGGCAGGGATGCAGGGGCTCAGGGCTGTGGCAAGGGCAGGAGGGTGTAGTTGCACCTCACTCCTGCTTGGAGAGCTCAGGGAGGGTTTTCGAGTTTGGGGGCCTTGAGCTCTGTCTCCTTTTCTGCCACCTGGTCCCTACAGGGTGACATCCACTGTCCTCTGCCAGCCCAGGTGTCACAGCAGCCTCCTCTCATGTGATCCCCAGGTACAGCCGGCGCCCGCAGGCACCTCTCCCTCCACATCACAGCTCACGCATGCTGCTGCCCTGAACTCGTCTGGCGATGGGTAATCCCAGAGCGAGCCCGGGCTGAGTCAGGGAAGGCGCACTGGGTCTGATTCAGGAGCAGGGAGATGCTCAGCACCCGCCTTCTGCTCGCGGCGTCAGGCTGCACCCATCTGGCATCCCCCGTGTGTGCTGCTGCTGGCGGGAGCCTCGGGGAAAAAGGGAGAAAACCGCAACAACATCCCATGTGGGCCAGGGACAGGGGTGCAGGGAGGATGTGAGGTCTCCACGCCAGCCC
>NW_009697705.1:1649-2237 GCF_000703405.1 Apaloderma vittatum | reverse complement strand
CCTCGCAGGCCGGGGAGGGGGCCTGGGCCGCCCCCTCCCTGCCATGGGCTGAGCACAGGGAGCTCCTGGGGGTGCAACCCTTTCTGCACCCCCACCAGCCATGTCGCTTTGGGGATGCCCAGGCAGCTGGGGTACCAGTGGCACGCATCACGGCGAGGGGATGGTTTCAGGGGGTTCTCTCCCTGCCTTTGTCTGTGCTGAGGCCCCAGCACCACCACAGAGGAGCCAGTGGAGAGCAGCCCCTGTGACAGCACGGCCACAGGGCCCATTACTGGCAGCACCTGCTGTGGGTCACGAGAAAAGGCTGTGTCGTCTCTGGCATAAGGTCAGCGGTCACCCCACAGCTGGTGTTTCTGGTGGAGGAGAAAGGAGCTGGCTTGTTTTCATGAATTTTGGGGTCCTGCCCAGCCCAGGTCCTGGCTATGGGTGTAGGCAAAGCCCTGGGTGCTGCAGAGGAGGGCAGAGCAGGCTGAGCCCTGGGGCTCAGTGGTGTGAGCAGAGCTGTGGCAGCGCCTCTTACCGTGGGCATGCAGACCAGAGCCGGGGATCGCAGCTGCCCTGCTGGACTGCCTGCCTGACCTTGGCCCT
>NW_009697705.1:1085-1545 GCF_000703405.1 Apaloderma vittatum | reverse complement strand
GCCCCTGCCATGGCCCTGAGGAGTTTGGAAAGTCCTCTGCCATCCCCTGAACCTGTGTGACTTTGCCAGGGGGTGGCTGGGTTGCCCATGTCCCACTGAGTGCATTCAGGGGCAACGGGGATGGTGTGCCCTTGCAGGGAGGTGGCCCAGGCAGTGGTGATGATGATGATGCAGCACTGATGCGGTGCTGGAGCCAAGGTGTGGCTTGGCGTGGCACAGCCTGGCATCTGTGCCCTGCAGGATGCCTGCAGCCCCGCAAGGGCAGCTCTGCCCATCCCCACAGGTTGCTCAAAACTCTTCCCCGCACCCAGTGGAGAGCTCTAAAGCAGATGCTTCGAACAAACGCGGGGAGTTTTCCTGTTGTCCTTTGTGCCGAGGTTAAGTTCCTGCACGGCTTCCTGCCCCGTTATATATAGAGCTGTCGGCCCGTCCCGTGCGGCGCTGCCAGCCGGCTCCTCCC
>NW_009697705.1:640-904 GCF_000703405.1 Apaloderma vittatum | reverse complement strand
TTTGCCGCCGGCTGGGTGCTCCCCCCACTGCCTGGGATGCCCGAATGAAAGAGCGACTGTTCCTGGAGGTTGCCGACAGTGTCATGAGTTTCTATGTCGCCCCAGCTAAAATTAGACACTTATCAGTGTTCGGGAGGGATGTGATTTTACAGGTTCCTGTTTATTAGAGCAGCCTTCACTTAGGGCCATGTTTCCTGCTCCCTCTCCAGTGGGGACACTGCCTGTGGCTGTGCCCTGCGGCTTTTCGGTGGGCGCGGCCCGGGA
>NW_009697705.1:0-510 GCF_000703405.1 Apaloderma vittatum | reverse complement strand
AAACCCTTTTCCTGCCTGTCCATGCTGCTCCGGAATGGGTCCTGAGCTGCAGAAGATGCTGGGGGTCTGGTCTGCAGTCGGCCCCGGTGCTGTCCTGGGGATGCGCAGGGGTGCCAGGCTTCTGGGCTTCTTTTGGGACATCCCTGGGCATGCGAGGCCACCCTTGTTGCATCCCTGGGTTCTGATGCCTGGGCAGGACAAGGACACAATGACCAGGGCAGTCTTGGAGCCCTGTCCCCGGGGAGGGTGGGACACTGGGACTGGGGTGGGTGTTGGCTGTGCTGCTGTCCAATGTCACCCTGTCTGTCCTTCTGTAGGCAGATAGCTGTGCCGTGACCAGCGCTCTGACCCAGCGCTCTGCTGCGGGGGTGAGCGCGCCCCGAGCCCCCCTCCACCATGTTCAACTTGATGAAGAAAGACAAAGAGAAGGATGGGGCCCGAAAGGAGAAGAAGGAAAAGAAGGAGAAGAAGGAGCGGATGTCAGCGGCTGAGCTCAAGAGCCTGGAGGAG
>NW_009697704.1:0-6949 GCF_000703405.1 Apaloderma vittatum | reverse complement strand
GAAGTGGGTGTCCCAGGCTAATCCTACCACCCCCCAGGCACGGGGGGGTTGCCCCAAAGCTGGACCCTGCTGGCTGAGAAGCCTTCCTCATCCTCAGCTTCCCCTGGGCAGTGCTGGGAGAGAGGCCACCGAGCGAGGGTGGCTGTAAGCCAAACACATCTGCGAACGATTACATGAGGAACCAGTTTTTGCATGGTCAGACAAAAGCACGTACAGGCTTTGCCCTATGCTGGAGGAACCATGCTTTGGATTTCCATCTGGTCTTATCCAAAAGAATGACAGGTTTTCACCAAACAGCAAAAAAATACTGTTTTGTCAAAAACAAAAAAAGAGCTCTAGTTAATAAGAAAGTGTTTTGATGAAAACATTTCTGCTGCCCCAAGCAGTGCAGAGGAGTGAAACCCCAGCAGGACATGGGGAGACTGGTGGCTCAGGGAGGCAAACACCACCGGCTCTTATCAAGGCTCCTACTCATGCAGTCATATGACGTGTGTACCTGTACCTGCGTGGTGAGGAGGTGGGCAGCCCTTTGCGGGAGTGTGACGCCGTCTTCAGAGCAGGAGAGGGGCACAAGAGGCTGCCTGGTCTCTCCCCTGTGAGCAAGGACATCCCTGACGGGGCTGAGGCTGCAGGGGGGAAAGCGGCTTGGCTCCCCATCCTGCCAAGGGGCTGCTGGTCCCACAGCTTGCCTTATCCGTCCCTCCAGCTGGGTCAAAATCTTCAGCTTGATTAGGAGAAGCCGAGTGACATCTGTCGGACTTGGTGCACTGGGATGAGCGGAGCGTGAGCCAGGACCAGGAGGAAGCCGTGCAGGACGCGTGAGTGGTGTGACAAGTGAGAGGCTGCTGTTTGGGTCTCCAGGAGGTGTTTCTGTGTGAGCAGAGGAAGCAGCTGAAGCTGATTCCCCTGTACGGGGTCCTACAGTGTCTGATGGGTCACAGGCTGACATTCAAGCTGTTCTCGGTTCACTAAGTTCCTATAGCAATGTATGATAAAAGTCAGGCTCAGGTCACAACTGCCCCTTTCCCTGGGGAAATGACTGGGTCTTTAACCTCAGGTTTATTTTCTTCAGCTTCACGTCATATCTTTAACTTGCCCAGGATCTTGGTGGTTATATCCCACAGTGCTGGGAACAGCAGGGGTGGCCGTGCCGCATGAACCTTAGAGCTCTTAAGGGGCTGGCCACATGAACCCCCCAGGGATGGAGGGAGAGGCTGAAATCTGGGCTCGTGTCTCTTGGGGATGCTGGACTGGAGCATGGAGTGCTGCAGGGACCAGAGACCACGCTGTGTTTCACCGTGCTGCAGTCACCCCACACTCTGTGCTTCAGCTTCCCAGACCTTGTATCGGTCAAATCTGGTCTCATGGGTGTTTACTGTGGGGTGGTTGTCCCTGTCTCCTAGAGGAACATGCTTTTTATGATTTGCTTTTGTGTAAATGCATCACTTGAGCTAATGCCAGTCCATCTGAGGATGTCCATGGCTAAGACAACGAGCCCAAAGAAATCTGCAGGAATTCATAAAGGTCAGGGCCAATACTGGAATTTTTCAGCAGAAAATCCCTCGTGGCTCTGTCTCCCGTCCTGGCACACAGGCAGGTCTGCTCTGAGGCGGGCTCAGATCACCAGTGTGACAGTCTGACACCCCAGATCTGGGTGCTGCTGACCAAGTACTCTTACTCTTACCCACTTGGACACCCCCCAACAAGCAGAGGCGCCAGATGGGAACAGCTTGGTGGTCATTTGTGACACCTTAAGGAGATCCAGCAAGTATAGCCAGGTGTGGTGTCACTTGTCCACAGCTCAAACCCATTGCGGGTTAAAATAAGCATCTCAGCTGTTGCGTGGAGCCTAATGAAGAATTTGCAACTGTTTGTGCTGCTGCCAGTGAGGTGGAGGTGTTTCTCCATTTCACCTTCTCTCTGTCTTTGTTCATCTCTGCTTATCTTGCTCTTGCAACAGGACTGATCTCCCCACTGTGTTTCCCAGGCCAAGTCTGTGTTGCTGTGTGGGAAGGTGGCAAGATGGCTCGGAGGGTGAGCATCAATGAGCTGGAGGACCAGCTCCTCTGCCCCATCTGCTTGGAGGTCTTCAAGGAGCCCCTGATGCTGCAGTGTGGCCATTCCTACTGCAAGTCCTGCGTGGTGTCCCTCTCCGGAGAGCTGGACGGGCGGTTCCTGTGCCCTGTGTGCCGCCAAAGCGTGGATTGCAGCGCCTCACCGCCCAACGTCACGCTGGCTCGTGCGCTGCAGAGCCGGTGCGAGGCAGATCCCACCCAAGAATCCTGCCCAACACACCACAACCCCCTCAGCCTTTTCTGTGAGGCTGACCAAGAGGTGATCTGTCCACCGCCAGCACAAGATCACCCCCGTCTCCACCGCGTACTGCCGGATGAAGGTTAGCAGGCAGAGACCGACGGGGCTCCTGGGGTGGGTGTTAGGGCACCTGCAGTGCTTGCTGGGCAAACGTCCCCTCTCCTTCAAGGGACAGGCTGGAAATGATGCCAGTGTAGGGAGCACGGTCCTGTGGCACAACCAGATGTGTGGCAGGGTTGCTGGGCTGGGGGGCAGCTGTTTTTCAGTTTGAGCTTGTCCCCGGCGGAGAGGACTCACGGTTTCAGTGGGGAGAGCTGGGAGATCAGGAAGTGTCGGTGCGGCCTTTCAAGACTCTTTCCAAATACCATCAAAAAGAGTTGGGAGATAAGGGCTGAGGCAAGGTGCCGCAGGAGAGCAGGGAGGGAGAGAAACAGGAGCCCCAGCCAGGCAGAGTAAACAGCTGGCGTCCCCTGCTCAGCATCACATGAAAGCCCCAGGAATGGAAAAGCACAAGGCCACCCGTGCCCTCTACTCCTGGCACCAGGGAGATAAGAGCAGGAGGCACCAGAAACTCTCCTGCCCTGCCCAGGGTCCTGGCACTGGTGCTAGGAGGGTGCTGCTGGCCTGATGTTGTGCTTGCAGCTGCTCACCACCCACTTGCCTCCCACTGGCCTGGTGCGTGGCCACCACGGGGCGTGAGATACGGAGCATCGGGAATGGGAGCGGAGATGTGGTGCTTCTGGTATCAGTACTTGGTCAGCAGCATCCAGATCTGGGCCATGCTCTGAGCGCACTCCTGCCTCTGGCAACAACAAATCTTCCAGACTGAGAGAGAAAAGATCAGCAGAATATGCAGGGCCCCGGAAAGCCTAAAGAAAGCTTAGAGGAACATGGCTTCTGAGGGCCACGTGCTCCTCAGGGAGCTGAGGGGCACTGCTGTGGTCGAGGAGGCTGCCACTGAAGTCCTTCCTACAGAGGTGTTGTCTTCTCAGGAGGAGCTGTCTGTGCTGCTGACCGATGTCCAGCAGTGCAAGAGGAACCTGGATGAACACTTCAGCAAGCTCATCAACAACAAAAGCCGGATTGAGGTAAGTGCTGTGTGCCAAGGGAGCCTGTGTCCTCGAGTCCTTTGCATCCCAAAAAGCTTCTGGAGCAACCTCTGCTCCAGGTTCTCCCCAGCTCACCTCCTCTCCCTTCCCTGGCATAGCAGGCAGGGCTTATCTTCCAGCGTGTTCCCTGAGGTTTGTGTTCTCTGCAAAACTCGGGAATCAAACATAGACCTGTTTTCGGGAAGGGTGACATAGCCCTCTCTGTTGGCACAGCCCTGTTTTTGGAAGGGGTGACATAACCCTCACCCAGTGTCTTGGCAGGAGCAGCAGCCAGAGCTGGTTTGACCGAATGTCCTTGGAGGTGGGGAGATAACAGGTGAAAAGGAACCCAATTGGACCAGGCTTCCCAGCCAGAGAATTGCTGTTGGTTTCACATCCATTTTCTCCCTGGTTTAGCTGTGTGTCTCTTTCCTAAGCAGCAGATGTCTCCAAGGGACCTCCTGGCATCCCTTCTGAGGCCAAAGCTTCCCAGTGGGACTCCTCAGAAAGGTT
Source organism: Apaloderma vittatum (assembly GCF_000703405.1). Lineage (NCBI taxonomy): Eukaryota > Metazoa > Chordata > Aves > Trogoniformes > Trogonidae > Apaloderma > Apaloderma vittatum. Next base: position 3,035 of record NW_009697704.1, on the reverse strand, counting down.
TAACCCAAATCCAAGTGGAGCTGCACTTTCTCCCCCTTAACCCAGGACACAGGTTGTCTGCTGGGAGCAGAGAGATCCAGGAGCTCTTTCAAGGCTCTGATGAAGCTGGTTGGGACATCAGGAAACCAAAACCTGGGGGAGGTGTTAAGGCGGGGTGCTGTGGTGGTGAGCTGCTGAGGACAGCAGGATGAAACAACATCTAGTCTACTCTACAGAGCTGCTCTTTATTTGGAAAACCCGTGAGGGTGGTTTGGTGGGACATGCTGACATTGCTGGTGGTATCTCAAGCCAAAAAGTGGGCAAAGGGGATGGAGCAAGGCAGCCCTGCAGAGCTGCTTGCTGTCTCCTGGCAGAACGAGGTGGATGTCTTCAAGTGGGTGATCCGGAAGGAGTTCCAGGAGCTGCACAGGTACATTGATGAGGAGAAGGCCACTTTCCTGGAGAGCATCGAGGGGAAGGCAGCCCTGCTCATCACCTCCATTGAGTCCCAGGTGAAGCAGACATCAGATGCCTTGCAGAGGCTTAAGGAGATGCAGAGCTCTCTGGAGGAACTCAGCAACGAAAGCCAGCTTGATTTCATCCAAGTAAGTGCGCTCGTGAGTGAAGGGAGTGACAGCCAGGCTCTCCAGCCCTCAGCCGATAGGCTGAGCACCACTCTGGGCAGTGGGAACCCTCGTCAAGCATAGCTGGGACAGCACAAAAGTGATCTCTCCAGCCAGGGCTTCCCCTGATGGGAGACCTGCTCTCCATGAGATGTAATGCCTGTAGCTCTCCCAGGAGGGGAGATCCTTGCCCCTCCAGCCCAGGGCACGGCTGTGTGGAGCTGTAACCACACAGAGAAGCTGCCCTTCTGTCAGTATCCCAGCACTGACTCTCTCTTTCTCTTGTGTTTTCCAGAAATACGGTTCCTCCCAGTTCAGGTGAGTGGTGGGACCCAGCAGCAAACGGCATCAGTGGGGATGGCAGTGCTGGAGGTCCCAGGCCAGTGGGATCTCGGCATTGCTGGGGCAGCCTTGCATGGATACTGCTGCTGTCCTGGATAGCCATGGTCAGAGCCAGGCACTCAGCCCCTCAAGAGGGCAAGAGCAGCTGGTGGGACGCCAGTGGCTCCATCATACCCGACTGCCAGGTGAGAACGGCCACACCATCCCTGGCACCTGTGTCGCCCGCCCCATCCCTGTCCCCTGTGTCATGGCTGCCTGTGTCTTTCCAGGTCAGAACTCCCCAGCCTGCACCCCAGCGATGGCATCTTTAGCCCCGTGTCCTTTAAGCCATGCTTCCACCAGGATGACATCAAAATGACTGTGTGGAAGCGCCTGCACCGCCGCGTCCTGCCAGGTACCGACCTGCCCTTCTGGCAGCGCGCCAGCTGCCCTGGCTCACTGGTGCGAGGGACAGGGCTGCCCAGCCAGCATCCCGCTGCCCTGGCCTCAGTTTTGATCTCTTCTTATTTTCCCTCTTGCTGCTTTTCTTCCCGCGTGCTTTCCTTCCAGCTCCAGAGACACTCAAACTGGACCCGGTGACAGCTCATCCCCTCCTGGAGCTCTTCAAGGGTGACACAGTGGTGCAGTGCGGGCTCTACCAGCGCCGGGACAGCAACCCCAAGCGTTTCGACTCCAGCAACTGCATCCTCACCTGCAAGGGCTTCTCCTGTGGCCAGCATTACTGGGAAGTGATCGTGGGCACCAGGAACCACTGGCGCGTGGGCATCATCAAGGGCACGGTCAGCCGCAAAGGGAAGCTCAGCAAGTCTCCGGAGAATGGTGTGTGGCTCATCGGCCTGAAGGAAGGGAAGGTTTACGAGGCCTTCAGCACCCCGCGGGCCGCCCTGCCGCTGACCGCCCGGCCCCAGCGCATCGGCATCTACCTGCACTACGAGAAGGGCGAGCTGACCTTCTACAACGCTGACAACCCCGACGAGCTCAGCCCCATCTACACTTTCCAGGCGGAGTTTCAAGGCCAGCTCTACCCCATCGTGGACCTGTGCTGGCCAGAACGAGGGCCCTACTCCCCCCCTATCATCCTGCCCACACCCACCACGAGCCGGCACCCCCGGGCACCGTACAGCCATCCTGCCCCAGAGGAACCCACGAAGCTGTAGCCTGGTCAGTGGGATGAGGCTGTGGCCAGGGAGGGCTGTGGCTGAATCCTGAGGGCCCACAGGAAAGTCAGGCTGCGTGCAGGGTTATCCTCATGTGGAAGCTGTGGTATGGCAGAGTAAGCTTCAGCAGCATGGCAGGCTCCCTCCCCTCTCCTCTAAGAGAATAAAACATCAGCCTTGATATCTGAATCCCTATCCCCGATCTGGCAGGCACGCCCAAAAGCCTGAAATGCGAATGGCCTGCAAAGATCTCCCTGCGGAAAGGAGTGGCTGCCTGAAAAGTGTGAGCTGTAAGTGTCTAGTAGGGTATTTGTTGGCATGTCTTTCTTCTGAATAAATAGTTTGTGTTAGGTGAGCTGAGTGAGTGGCCGTGATGCTCTGAGAAGGCGTGAGGGGCTGCTGGCCAGGGACAAACGGGAACCAAAAAGCAGCTACAGAGAGCTGTTTGTCCCTGACGGGAGGATGCAAGATATACCATTACAAAAACGATCAGAGGGCTGGAACATGTCTCCTACAAGGATAGGCTGAAAGAGTTGTTCAGCCTGGAGGAGAGAAGGCTCCAGGGAGACCTTATTGCAGTCATTAAGTACTTGAAGGGAACCTGTTAAGACAGGGGCAATCTTTTCAGCAAGGGCCGTTGCGACAGGACGAGGGGCAATGGCTTTCAGCTAGAAGAGGGCAGACTCAGGGTAGACATAAGGAAGAATTATTTGACAGCGAGGGCGGTGAGACACCGGCACAGGCTGCCCAGAGAGATGGTGGAGGCCTCGTCCCTGGAGACACCGCAGGCCGGGCTGGACGGGGCCTTGCGCAGCCTGACCCAGCTGCAGGTGCCCCTGCTCACTGCGGGGGCTTGGACTGGGTGACCTTTAAAGATCCCTTCCAACCCAAGGCACTCCCTGACTCAGGGATGACACGGGGGCGTGTTCCTGAC
>NW_009697703.1:0-4481 GCF_000703405.1 Apaloderma vittatum | reverse complement strand
TCGGCAGGTCGCGGGGCCGGGGATGCTGTCCCCGGGGGGTGCTGTCCCGGGCATGCTGTCCCCACAAAGAGCGGGGCCGCTGAGCTCAGGCTGCCCTTTGGGGCCGGCGAGCTGCCGTGATGACAAACACCGGGAGCCTCTGCAGGTCTCCGGGACAGAGCCTGACACGTCCCGTTGTAGCGGGAGACGCTCCTAAGTGGAGAAATAACGATACAACTGGCTCACGGCCCTGCAGCAAAGCAGCAGCGGAGCGAGAGCCCTTTGGCTCTGTTTCCACGCCAGGTTGTGTTCCAGGTTGCAACCTGTAGCGTGATTTGATTATTTAAAACCTTAAAAAAAGTGTTGTGCATGAAAATCTCTTTTATGAAGACATATATAGAATTCCAAGCAAAATACTTAAGTGGGGTCTAACGGGTGCAGAGGAGAGGGGACAGTGGCTCCCCTTGTTCTGTTGCCCAGGCCCGGGCGCTGCCGGCTCTCCTCGATGGTAAATAGTCAGCTTAGATAAAGAGGAAGGAAAGTAGCTTGAAGCTTTTAAAACAAAACCCCAAGTGAACATGACCTGTGTGTCCACGAGGCAGGACGATGGGTGGTCTCACCGAGGTCGGATGGCCAGGGCTGAAGGGGCACTTAGGCAGAGGTACGGTGCCATTTGGGGAGACTGGGGCCGCTCCCTTCCTTGGTTATCACCTGAGTAAAATTGTATGTGTGTTTAAGGGTTTTGGAATAGACCAATTAATTGTTGTTAGACTCCAAAGCCCCATCGAATTTTCAAGTCGCGTGCTGACTGCCGTGAGTTCTGGTTCAGTAGTCGTGTTCCTGCGAGGTTTCTCAGGAGCCCAGCAGCAGCAGTAGCTGAAATGACTTCAGGCAGAAGCGGAGCAGTTCCTGGTGGTGAGGTCCAAAGGTGAGGCCGAGGGCCAGCTGGTGACCCGGCGCACGCCGGAGGAGCAGGGTTGTGGACCTGGGGCTGTCACTGGGCGGTTGATGCATGTGTTACAGCCCTGGCTCCTGACGAGGCAAGAGCTTTCTTTGGTGGAGACTGGGGGCTGTTTTCCTGGCTTTTCATCTTCTGAAGGGATGGCACCTTTCTTACAGGGAGAGGAACCCAAGTGCTGCAGTCACTGGCCTTGTTCGCTTGGTGTAAGCTTGGAGGCACCAAGCGAAATAGGCATTTACGGTCAGCAGTGCGATAAAGCAGTCATCCTGTGAATGCCTGTGCTGGCAAACAGACGGCAGAATCCTGTTCTCTGCAATGGAATTGTAACTTCTGATTCCCAGGCCCACGTGTGCCTGTTAGGTCATTCCCAGCTGGGGTTGCAGCGTCTTTACTTTTAGGATTTAACACCGAATTCCCGTTCTGCAGAAAGCTGCTCTGCCACCATCTGCTTCGGCAGGGGGATATACTTCATGGTGGCTGAGTTTCTCTAGTTTGGGGAGGGCAGGCAGGCAGCAGGTATCTGGAAGTCTCTGGGGAGCATTCCGTGCTCCCAAACAGGACGACCGAGGCGGGTGCCCTGTCTCGCGGATGTGGGACCTCATGTTTGTGCTGAGGTTTGTTCTGTCTGGAAGCCAGACAAGCCTTTCTTGTTTATGCCCCAGCAGAAAGAGGGCAAGACCCAGGAGCTGGTTAGGGCGAGGGGTGGTGTCCGTGGGGCGATGAGCTCCCGCGGTGACATGTGGCACCGGGGCTGGAGTTCCCTGTAGCAATCAACTGCTACAGATTTGCTGATCTCATAGAGGATTTCTTTGGTGAACAGTCACTGATTTAATTGCACTGTAAATTATTAACTGTGGAGATTTGCTTTACAAAACAGATGTAGGATGCCTACCGTGACTTTGTGCTGCTACCCTTCCAAATGAGGAAGGGTGGGCCTAAAAATCATGGTGATACACGGCTCTGGCTCTGAACAGTGTGCGCTGTTAGCTGAGAAAAAACCCAGATACTGTTAATAGTGGCCATGATAACGCAGTGAAAATCCTGTTGAATACAGAGTTCCAAGCGTGCAGTTCCTTAATTTCCTAAAAGCCCTGCCATCAGCTCTGGCATGTTTTGTGTTCAGTGGATCTCGTTATCTGCACAGCAGAGCTCTCCGCAGCTGCTAACATCATCCTTCCTGGGCATTTTGGGCTGATTTGAGTTTTATTTTGGCCCTCGCTGCATTTCTTTTAAAGCAAATTACATCATGGCTCTTTTGGTTTCTCTGTCTCCGATCTGCCCATCAATCTGGGTATTTATTCTTGCCTTGATGAATTTTTTTGCTTCTGTTGATGGAGAAAAAGAAGAGTTTGCTCTGTGACAGCAGCTGATGTTTCTGCACAGGTGGTTCTGGTGTTTCCTGGCAGCGTGAGTGATGCTGAAGGGTGAGGGGCAAGCACGAGGCTGACCCGCATCCCTGGCAGATGCAAGACCCTGCTGCCCCCGGGAACGGGACGTGGCTGCCTCCAGCTCCCGCTCCTTGAGCTCCAGAGATATCCAGAAAAACGGGCTTTTTAGACTTCATGCAATGTGACTTCTGCAAAGCGCTGCTCAAGGCTGAGTGTTTTGCTCACATGCATTTTGGTTGGTTCAGCGCTCCCGCCCGTTATAGGGGATTTAGAGGTGACATTTGCATGTAGTTCTTAAATGTTTGAATCTCTGGCAGAAAAACTTCTCAGACATCCACTTCTGTTGTCCTTTTGTTGATAATATGTGCAGGAGCGGAGGAGCAAGTGAGACCAATGCTCTGCTTTGCGAAGAGCTTGTTTCTGATGGGTAATTCGTGACATTTCTCAAATATCTTCCCCCAGCAGCACGGCTCTGCCACTGCCCCAGGGGTCCAGCCGTGTCCTTTCCAGTGGGTTAATGGGGTCCTTATTTCCTCCAATACCCATTTTGAACTTTGAATTTCATTCAGCATTTCTAAAGACCAGGCTGTTTGTAGTTTAAATGAGAAAAAACCTTCACACAGACTTCTTTCGAACTGAAGTTGCTGCATGACTGTGCTCAGGTGGGAGTTGCATTTTAACTTGTTATATGGTCCATGAAATACTAGATGGAAGGAGGTAAACGAAAGGGAACAGGGTTGAGTTTCTCCTCTGCCTCCGCCTGCCATTGCCAGGTGATACCACAAGTCAATCCTTGGCACAATTGATCTAATCTGGTGGTTTCAAATGTGAATGCAAACAGTGGATTAAGAAAGTATTGTAGAACTGTTGCTGTAGCACTAGTGTTTAATCAATGTGCGTAACAGGCTGTAAGCTATTTGTTTAAAGTTTAATTTATTGTTGGTAGGCTACCTGTGAGATTGTTGTGAAAACCCAGATAAAATTCCTGTAAATCCATAATATTTTGGGGTGGATTTTTTTGATTTCTTTTTTATTTTTAATTGTTTTTTCTTTCCTTGAGTGTGTGGTAACTCAGCCTTTATCTTGGAATCATCCCATTGAAAGATATGTAATGGAGGTACAGTGGTATTTAAATTTAAGGCCAAAGGAAACAGAGATCAATCTCTTATTGTGTAATTAAAACATAGGTTGCCTAGAGAGCCCAAAGGTCAAGCTGAGCATATTGTGCGATATCTGAGTGTATAAGGTTTACAAATGTGAAAGGTTTTAGAGTACTGAAAACTTAAGCCTACTGTCACTTCCTTTATTATTTGCCCTGTTTTCCAGAGGGCGAAGTAAGATAAGGTTGTACTAAGAACTACTGAACAATAAGTCTGCTAGTGACGGATGCTTCCAGTTTTGGGGTCCATTCTCATACCTTAGGTTCAATTTTGGAAGCTCTGATCATTGGTAGCTGTGGTGATTTAGCTCTGTTGGCTTTCCAGAACGGCGTGATGTTCCCTGGGTGGGCTGCGTGGGCTGCATCTCCACCTTTGTGGGTCTTACAGCTTTTCACCAATAAAAAGAAGAAAGATGCAGTTTGTTCACTTCTGATTGTTCATGTTAAAGAGAATCCCGATAGACGTGGGAACTGGGAACGATTTGAGAGGTTCTTGCATTATCTATCTGTCTATCATCTATCTATCATCTATCTATAAGTCCATCTATCTATCTACCTATCTAATCATTCATATATATACTCAAGAAAAGAACCTGCTGTCCCCCAAAGGAGGACTTGTATACTGCCACAGATGAGCGGGTGCTGTTTCCCACAGTGTGCATTTCTTTTTTGTTTAGTGTGAGCAAATCGGTCCCATAGAGTACACCTGGTGATTTCTGGTAAAATGTAGTAGCTGTACTCAGAGGGGCTGAAAAAAGAAGATTCTAGACAAATCAAGCTGCACTTCAGACAAACTGCTGCCACGTAGTGACAGCCAGCAAAACCATACTGCAATAATATATGCTTCCTATATGTTTATAAATACCATAAAAGTAATGAATCCCGCCCTGTACGATTTTGGCGCAATTGGATTTATGAGTATGCCTGTGGGACAAGCATTCTTGGCTGTTTATTTAAATAAATAAATAAATACTCTAGGGTCCCTGTTGCGTTC
>NW_009697702.1:11549-13294 GCF_000703405.1 Apaloderma vittatum | reverse complement strand
ACCTGGGCACACTGCTGGCTCAGCTTCATCCAGCTGTCCACAAGCAACCCCAGTTCTCTGAGGTTTTCTCTCAAATCCTCATGGAATCATAGAAGGATTCTGTGGTTCTGTGTGCCTGTTGCACTCTGACACAATGTGCAGCTGGAGCTGCCTGAATGGCATAGACGGGCGAGAGCAAAATCATAGAATCACTGAATGGGTTGGGCTGGAAGGGACCTTGAAGATCATCCAGTTCCAACCCCTGCCCTGGGCAGGGCCCCCTCCCACCAGCCCAGGTTGCTCCAAGCCCCGTCCAACCTGGCCTTGGGCACTGCCAGGGAGGGGCTGCCACAGCTGCTCTGGGCAACCTGGGCCAGGGTCTCACCACCACTACAGTCAAACATTTCTTCTTTATGTCCAATGTAAACCATCCTGGTTTCAGTTTAAAACTTTCAGTTTAAAACTGTTTATCTCTCCACCTTTCCTGTAGCCTCCTTTAAGCCCGGGGAGGCCACTCTAAGGTCTCTCCTTCTGGAACCTTCTCTTGTCCAGCCTAAACAGCCCCGATTCTCTCAGCCTGTCCTCATGGTAGAGATGCTCTGACTGTTTTCATGGCCCTACTGTGGACCTGCTCTAACAGGTCCATAAAATAACTCACCCCAACCATCCCATCAGGCCGATACCTTCAATGCCAGCAAAGCCCGGCAGCCTGGAGTGGGAGAGCTGGGTTGCTTTGACCCAGCTGCGTTGAGCTGGGCTGGAGCAGAGCTGGAGCAAAGCTATGGGCTGGGGATGGCTCCACCCCAGCCCCTCATCACTTGGCCCTGGCAGGAATGGCGAGCGTTGGCTTGAGCTCCTGAGCTGGAGAGGAAGGGTTGAGCTGCCCTAGATGGTTCTCCATCGGACTTTTGCTTCAAAAAATGTCCCCGTGCTCTTTCAGAGGCGTGCGTGGGAGGTTTCTCTGAGCCCTTTCCCTATCCATCCTCTGACCCACCAGCCTCCTGTTGACGACACCTCCCCACGCTTTTCACTTCATCTTCTCCTAATCCGCCTCTAACCTCCACATTTTGTTTTGATTCTTCTTTCGCCCCTTTCTCCTGGGGCTTTATTTCCACTCCCCGTGAATGGCCGCTTGGCCCCTCGATGGTCCGGCCGTGCACTTTCTCTGGCAATAACTTGTGCTGCTTTGTTCACCGTTTGCCAGAGGCACGTTCAGCCCCCCAGGGCCACCAGCGAGAGGGCTTTGGCGCGTTGAGGGGGGATCTGATTTAGCCTGTACAACCACGCCGCTTCCCCCAGCAAGCCGGCGAAACCCGATGGAAGGAGCTTTGGCCCCGCTGTGCCGCCTGAAAAGAGCCTGTGAAATCATATTTAAGGTTGTCTCTTGAAAGGTGCCCGTTGGAAAAAAAAAACACAACCCAAACCAACAAAACAACCAAGGAAAAAAAAAGAACAAACCACTCCTGCCAACGATGTTCAACTCGGGTTTGTAGTTAACACAATGGCCCCGCCGCACAAAGCCGCGCGGGACCGCGGGTTGGAAAAGCCCTCTTAGGTCCCGGCTAATCCGTCCCCCCCGCCAGCCCGAGGGATTGTTCCCGACGGCTTGTTTTCTTTGCCCTGACCTACATAGTCAAAAAGAATCTTGTTGCACATTTTTGTTTTGAACCTTGAGGTCTCGGAGGAGCTAAATCCCCTTCTTGGCGAGGGCGGGAGGTGTTGTTAAACAGTGCTGGAGCCTCCAGGAGCACCATGGAGACGCGGGG
>NW_009697702.1:10006-11361 GCF_000703405.1 Apaloderma vittatum | reverse complement strand
TTAACCTGTTTTCGATGACGGAGGTGAAGGCTGCGTCTCGCACGGCCTCAGCTGTGCTCTCGTGGGTGGGCGGGAGAGGCGAGTCCTCTTGGGGGTGAGCAGGTCCTCCGGTGGGAAAGGCGTGGGAGCTCCTGCTCAGGTTTTGTGGGAAAATAAGGATTGCGAAAGGAGGGGTGGAAGAGGGTGGTTAGAAAACCTGAGCTCTGGTTGGCTCGGCTAAACCAGCTGGGTGGGATGGGACACCAACGGGGTCGTTTGTGGAGGTAAAGGGCTGCAGGTGCCAGTTTTAGGGATCTGGAGCAGGGACTGTCACAGACAGCTGAATTATTCCCTTGTTTCCTTCTCCCACCGCTGGAGGCTGGAAACCACCTGGGAGTCCCAGTCTCCTCTGGTAGGACGAACCCCTGAGCTCCCGGATGGGTCCGGCACCTCCCTGGAGTTATTTGGAAGATGTTTGTGGTGACTTTGACCCTCAAACTGCCCTCCTGCAGTAGATGAGGGCACCTCAGGGTGCTGAGGTCCTTTGCCACCCACCTCCTATCCCCTGTCCCACTAGTTCACTCCCCCCCAAACAGAGGTAACGTAGCAGGAGTGTGCTAGAGCTGAATTAACACAGCCGTACGTAAATTCGTATTAAATATGAATAAATTAATGATGGACTAAGGATAAGTTAACGATGAAATACAAGCAGAATTGTATCAGATAAATTAATACAGAGTGCAAACTGTTTTTTGTGATTAATGCCAACCTGCCCAGGGTCTTTACCAGTGTTCAGAGAAACCACCTGCTCTCTCGACAACTTTTAAAAAAAACCCCTTATTTCTGTTTGTTTTGTTTTTTCTTTCCCGTGGCTGCTGCAGCTCTTAGATCTGTTCATCCAGTGGGACTGGTCGACGTATTTGGCCGATTACGGGCAACCCACGTGCAAGTACCTCCGCGTGAACCCCACGACAGCCCTCGTCCTGCTGGAAAAGTGAGTGCGGGTCCGGACACCCGGGACGGTTCTCACCCCCATCTTGCTTTAGGCAAGCACGTTTTAGCAGCTTTATTTCATCCTGTACTGGGCTACTGGTGCTGGGATGGAGCAACCTGGAGAGCAGGAGGCTCCTCGTGATCCAGGGAGCAATGAGTCCGCCCGTGGGTGGACAGCAGGAGCTCGTATAGAAAATTTCCATTTTATCCCACTAGCCTGATTTCCAAGTTTTCTCTCAAAATGCGTTGTTGGCTTGACTGAGGGTCCATTTTTTTGCTTCGCTCTCAAGCAGAGTTTTCCTTGTCTTACACCAGAGGTAGTATCTCAAGCCCCCAAAATAACCTCAGATGCTCTAGCCTCCGGGCACGTGTGTCTCATCCAT
>NW_009697702.1:8518-9975 GCF_000703405.1 Apaloderma vittatum | reverse complement strand
GAGTGCTCAAAGCCCAGCTAAGGGGCAGGGACGGTGTCTTTGGGTGGCTGCGTGCTCAAGGGCTTGCTCTCAGTGAGGACACTCTTTGATAAGGTTGAATCTGCCGGGGAGGAGCGCTGGGACGCACTGAGCGAGAGCCTCGTGGTCTCTGCAGGGCTTTGGGACCCCTCCTGAAGCACAGCGAGGAGGCTTGTGCCAGTCCTACAAGCCAGCAGCAAGGAGGGAAAGCCCATGAGAGACCCAAAGAGTGGGCCTTGCTCTGTGTGTTACCCCTTTGGTACATGGAAGTGCCACCAGCCACCCATTGTGTGTGGTAGGAGTTGGCCCAGATGACCCTTCCTCTGGTAGACCTTCAGGCTCTCTTTGGGAGGATCAGCTCTACTCCTACCCCTTTGCAACCATCAGACCTCGCAGATGGTCTTCCAGCTGCTCTGGCAGAGAAGGAACCTCCAAAAATGATGATTAATCACTTTCCAAGCAGCTCATGCCGCTGGGGCTCCGCTACTAAGTCTTGCTTGGAGGAGCAGGCAGGACAAGCAAGTTGCAGGTAGATTTGGTTAGGTTTACCGTGGAATCAGACACAGAGGAGGAGTTTGAGTTGTTTTTTGGAGAACGCCTCTTTCTCCGTTGCTTGTAGAGGAGGAAATGATTAGTTTAGAGTTGGAGCTCCACTTCTGTAAGACTGACCCTGGTGTCCTTCCGAGCTGTGGAGCCACATCTGCATTACCTGTGCTCCGCATCATTGCACCACCTCCTCTCCCACGGGGGAGAACAACTCGTTTCAGAGCAATTCGCAACATCCAAACGGTACCAGTACAGCACACTGGGGCTAAACTTGGGTGGCTGCTGTGTGTGAAGCACTTTTTATAAGTTATAGCATTGGTCTTATATACATATTTTTATGTGCTGCGTTGTGTTATTTGCAATGTGTTCACAGCCTGACATACGTAGCGTGACATCCAAAAAGGTGATTTTTTTTCAGATCTATCAACAAAACAATAAAATAGAGAGCTATCCAAAATCTAAGAGCCTGGACATGAAGCAGCTGGAAGAGCCAGGGAACTGGTGAGCTGGGGTCCGTGGCAGCTGCTGGGAAGGCAGCTCCACACTCCTTGGCCATTTTCCCCAGGTAGTACTGGTATTAAAAAGCCACGAACCCCAGCTCAGCTTGCTGGCCTTCTTCCCAAAAAGGATCTCATTTGAAGGGTGATCTACATGCATCCAGTTTGCTTTCTGGAGGTAGCCCTGGTGAAATCGCCAGCTTGGCGCTTGCGTCTCCCACATCCTCATGGCACAGCATCACCACCGTAGCGGGCTCTGCCCTCTTCCCCCTCCAGGCTTCAGACCCTTTGAGGAGTCTCCTTGCACCATCCTCCAGCTCCCCCAAATCTGACCTGGCCCCTCCACACCCCAGCCCTCCCCGCCGGCGACCGAGCTTTGCCGACGTGGAATTCTGA
>NW_009697702.1:8208-8487 GCF_000703405.1 Apaloderma vittatum | reverse complement strand
TCCCTAATCACACATCTCTCATAGGATATCACGAGTGTAAGTATGCTGCTTGCTTGGGCTTTTACCCTCACCTTGCAGTGACTTTATTGTTTGATTTAAATGGAGCACTAAATGATCTAAATGCAAGCTGTCTTTGAAACGGTTCCCTCCGGTAACTTTATCCTCTCAAATGCACTAATTAGAGCTAAAAGAGGAGCTTTTACTCTGTTGCTTTTTCCCCCTTATAGATTAATTTAAACAAAGCTTGGCTCTGTTGAAGGTGGTGTTTGTTGACAGGGG
>NW_009697702.1:4564-8193 GCF_000703405.1 Apaloderma vittatum | reverse complement strand
CTTCCTCTTACTTTTAATTCTTGCTCTAACGCACAGGGACCACGTTACAAACCCGCGCTCGGTCCTCCCGTGGTTCTGCAGGCAAACACTTAAAGAAATAAAAGCATTGATCCTCCAAAGAGCTGCTGAGCTGCTCTGGAGCATTGCCTCCCTCTTCCAAACCTAATACCCTCGGTCTCCATCAGGGACCGGGTGCTTCCTGTCACCAAATGCTGGGACAGAGCACCGGAGCCGGCATGGTCTCCTGCACCAGATCTGGAGGAGATCTGGCACAGCACAACCCAAAGTCTGCAGGATTTTGTGTCCTGTAGGCAACAGAATTCATTAATAATACTTCATAGCTCAGTGTCTCTACCTTCTCATGATGTCTGGAGATACCAGCAGCTCCCCTCCCTCATCCCCAGCGGGAATGCTTTCTCATCCTGATCCATGCAGCTCCTTTCTAACCATTCGAGCACACACAAAGGTTTTCCTGAGCTGCTTCGGTGACATTTCATGGTTCTGAACAGGTCCCATGGGATGGGAGGGGGCTCCCCCGATGCCCAGGATGAGAAGGCTCTTAGGGCAGAGGATGCTCTGCATGCAGCGATGGAGAGCCGTGGGTACAGCACTGGGCGGAGGTTTCAGCTCCTCCAATGTCCCCACGTAGCCCATAAAATAGAAACCGAGCTCTCAGCCCTCCGGGTAAAGTGTTTGCGACCCACTGGGGCCGTACAGAGCTGCTGGAGGTGTCCCACCGGAGGACGGTTCGTTCCAAAAACTGGTGATGCTGGATCACCCCGAACCTGTGTGACTCGAAATCTCTGCTTCCCGACGGCGCGATCCCTCCCTGGTTCTTGCAGTGGAGCAGCTGGCAACCTACTTCGGTTAAAAAAAAAAGAGAAGGAAAAAAAAAAATTTCTTATTTTGCTAAATAGAAGTGCTCCAAGCTCTCTTGTTACTGTTGGGAAAGCAGCTCGATTGTAATCCTGTGTCTTTGGGCACTTATAACGTTAGCAAATTAGCCTTTGGGATAAACTTGTTATCCTTGTTTTCAGTTCCAAGCTGAGTGTTTTTTGGGAACATTTCAGATTCCTTTTTGGCTCTTTTTAGGAAGATTGAAACATGAAAAAAACTCAGAAATTTTTTTTCTCTTTTTAATCAGTTGAACAAGTTTCGAGAGGTTTGATTTGTGCTCAGTTAACTCAAAAACTCCCTGCATTGATAAAGTGCCAACGTCCCAGTGACCCGCTCACTTTAACGCTTCCTTTAGGTCCCCCAAGCCCAAAACCCAAGCTTATGTGACTCGTCCAAAGCCACGAGCCTTGGCCAGATCTGATTTACCGAAAAAAGTCATTTACAAATTGTGGTGTTACAGCAAAAGAGCGATGTCAGGGCTGGTACCTTCAGCCGTTGGGAGGGTTGACCCTTCCCAGCACAAGCGTTGCCTGCGTAAAGCTCACGCTTGGAGCATGCAACAAGACCTGGGCCCCCTCCAAAATGCGAATGCAAACGTGCATGAACCCCCCTCCTCGTGGCTTTGCATGATGGAGAGAGATGGAGCTGCACCAGCTTCGCCCGCAGGTCCCATCCCACCACCCGCTCTTCTTGTCTCTGGCTCTTTTGGAGACCTCACGGGAGACCGCTTCACGTGTTAAATGTAATTTCTTTTGAAAAAAAATGCAGATCTTTTTAAATGGGGGAAGCCAGTGCTGGATTCCTTCCTTTAATATAAATTATATTCTGTAATGCTGCGTCATATCTGAAGTTCAGGCCGCCGAAGCTTTCCGGCTGCCCTAAAAGCTGCATCTCTTGGCCGCATGCAACGCACCCATTTCAAATAAGCCTTAATGCCGTGATGCTAATTTTATTAATTTCCTCCTGATATTGCAGCATTGTCACCTGGCACTTCAGAAGGTGACACGGGGGTGTAGCTGTTTTGAAGGGAAGAACAAGAGGCTTTAGGGTTTCGGGGCCGAGATAGACTTTACGGTGACATTGCTTGGGATTTGTGGGATTTAAAGCAAAACTGCCAACTGTGTAAAGCTTGCACGAGGTTTGGGCTGCCCGTCTTGACACAAATACGTGATAAAAATTGGGGTAGAGCCTTCAGGTGCAGTCACCTCTCTATAGGAACCCGAACACGGGCACTTGACGTGCGATTCCTTCCTGGGGCTTGGGCGCAACGTTGAGCCGGCGCCCCGTGTGCCCTAACCTGTTTCTGCTCTGCGCAGGATGAGAGACACGAGCAGGAAAAACAACGTTTTTGCCCAGTTTCGGAAAAACGAGAGGGACAAGCAGAAGCTGATAGACACCGTGGCCAAGCAGCTCCGCAGCCTGATCAACAGCCACCACTCGTGAGGGACTCGGGGACCTCCTGTCCCGTGCGCCGCAGCCTTCCACATGCCTGGACTTGGGATTCTTGTTCAAAGAGAATATATGTATTTTTTTATTCGCCTGTATAGTATTCAGGAAACCTACCCCGACGACAAAAATTAATCAATCCCGGGGAAGATAGGCAGCACTGCTCGTGGTGTCAGGAGTCTCCCGTTATAAACTCCGGTTTTTAGGGGTGTATAAAGTGACAGTAAATCCTGAAGCCTGAGGGAGAAGTTCACACGCAGACTATTTTCTTTTATTTTTTTTAATATTTTTTTTTTTGGGTAAGCCAAACTGAAAGAATCGCTCTGACTTCCTTTCGTTAACTTATTCAGCTGCAGAACAAATGAAGACAAAAAATATAGGGAGGAGCCGCGGTTTCAGGTTCTTCTCGCCGGCTCCGCTAAAAGGAGCGCGTGCTTAGAAAAGTGGTCACCCCTGAGCTTGTCTTGCCAGCTTGCATTTTGGATTTAGGTAGGAAAAGAGGCAAAAAAGCATTTCCCACCTTTTCTCCTCTTTTTTTTCCTGCAAGGGTTGGTTCCCACCTCACGCTGTTGGAGCTGCAGCCCTTTCCCGTGCACATAGCCACCCACCCCAGGCTCCAGCTCTGGGACCCGCTGGTGTCTTTTGGACCTGCACTGATTGTAGAAGGGATTTGAGAGCTGCCTCATTAATTAAATTTAGGAAGGGAGAGCTGGAAGTTAATTTGGCGGGGTGCCCTGTGGCGCTGTGCTTGGTACCATGAAAGGAAGGATGCTCAGCAGGGGTGGTGCTAAGGTGGACCAGGCTCTCCCAGTATCCAGAGCACTCCGTTTGGGGTTTTTTTCCTCTCTCTGCACCTCTTTTCCACGCTGATGTCCCGTCTCCCTTCTCCTCCTGACACGGTGCAATGGGGTTGAGTCCCTCCTGCTTCTCACGAACGCCCTGGCTTGTGCCCTGCAAATTCATCGCTGGCCGGGACGATGAGGAGGAACCTGGAGGTGCCCGAAGCGGATGCAGCATCGCTGAGCAACCCATCCCCGGCTCAGAAGTGCCTACGGACTAAATTTCCCTCCTCTCTGGAGGTGCCCAGGCACCCTTTGCTCAAATCAAGACAGCCTTTGAGGAGGGTAACGCTACCAACAGGACTTTAATCCCAGGGCTCAGGTTGCAGAAAGAGGGGACTTTCACTCTTATCTCCTCTGTTACCCTTTTGACTCAAATTACTGCAGGTGAAAGCTTATCCAGCCGCCTCCCAAACCCTGATGTTAAAGGGAATTAAAATCTTGCCT
>NW_009697702.1:0-4533 GCF_000703405.1 Apaloderma vittatum | reverse complement strand
TTCCGACACTCAAGCTCTGGATAACGCAAAGAGGATGGTGCTTTTATCTTCCTTCCTCAGCAATACAAAATCATGGAATACTGAATTACAGAATACTTTTTTTTTTTTTGGCTGTTTTCTTTTTGATAAGGGTACTTGTTAATTAACCCCAAAGTCAACAGTCTCTAGGACCACTGGATTGTTTTCATTGATAAAAGGGAATAACCAAACCTGTCCTTATGATTTCTTGCTTTTGGGGGAGGGATCAGAGGTTAATTTCTACTTAACACCACTTTAAAGTATATGTAAGGATGGAGGAAGAAAGAAGCAGCTGAATAAAGATTGGCACGACCAGAAAGGGATCATCTGCACAGAGACATCATCTTCACAACCCAGCGAAGGTTTTCGGAGGGACAAATGAAAATGAACTCGATCCGTTCCTCACCGGCCGCCTCCTTCCTACTCTCCAAAATGCTGGAGATGAGGGCGAACCAGCCTTGGGACTTCACCCCATGAGCCTCAGCTCAGCCTTGGTATCCCAAATCCTGCACAATGGAGAAGGGAACATTTTTTGCCAGGCGTGCCAGGCTCCGATTGGAAACTCTTCCTCACCAAATTGCTGGGGAAAGGCAGCAGAGCGGTCCTTACGGTGCCGGCAGCAATGGGAGAGCCTGCAGCCCTGCAGCCAAGACCTGTGCCAGGAGCTGCAGGGCCACGGGGCTCTTTTTTTCCTCCTCCATCCCTCGATGCCCCCAAGGTGTGGGGACAAGAACGTGAAGCGGGGTCATTTGGGTCAAGCAGCAGGACCTGAGCTCCTACCCGGAGGTTGGAGATGGAAAACCCCGACGGAGACGGGAGCAGAGGAAGCTTCAACCCACAGGGCGCTGCAGTTAAGGGCCGTTAAGTAGTAAAAAGCACTTTAAAACCCTTCAGAACCAAGCTGCTATGGATGCTGGTGATGGTCCATCAGCGTGCGGGATGAAATCAATCGCTCCAGCATCTCCACTTCTTTATTAGGGGAAGAGAGACTGTCCAAGATCATTTTTAATCGCTGTGGCCAGCCGCTCGCTCGGCAGCTGAGATGATTTTTCTCTCCACCCTGCAAAGGTGCGGAATGAAGGGAGGAGGAAGAGGAGGCACCGCCGGTCCCCGAGACACGGCGAAGAGGCTTGAGTGGAAAAAAGCATCCAGCTCCTTTTTTATAATTTTTTTTTCATCCCCGTATTGCATTGCATTGCTCCAAACCCTCAGAGCAGCTGGGAGTCGGGGCAAGAACTTATTTCGGATGCTCCAGACACCTCCCAGCCTTCCCTGTCCCCGATCTGAGCTCTCTTTCCCCTCTCCAGTGAGCTTTTTAGTTAAAAGAGGAGTGACACGGCTTTGCCATCCCTGCCCGGGCTGGATTTCCTCACTTTTTTTTTAATCTCTCCTCCGTGAGGCCGGGATTGGGATCTTGCAAACCGGCTTCTGGCGCTCAAGACTTGCTGTTGGGGAAGTCAAACTGGGCCAAGGGAGAGATTTCAGCGAATTTCTCATTTCGGGAGGTCAAACGCCTAACCGCAAGTCCCAGACTGGGATGAAAAATGGCATTTTTGGTGCTCTGGTCCTATTTAACTTTTTGTTCCAAGAGATGCAGTTCCATCCCTTCAAAATAAAAAATAATCTTTTAAACAGATTGCTTAAAAAGCCCTGGAAGACATGCGAAATCCCTTCTAAATCTCTTATTCATGATCGGTATCCTCCAATACGGATGGGATTGCTTATGAGGGAGAGGTTGTTGCTATAGACTTGGAAAGGGGGGGTGGGAAACGGGGGCAGAACTCACAGATTCGTGACCCCCAAACCAAATAATGCTGCTATTAACACCTCCGTGTACATACATTGAACCTTCCTTAGTTTATTTTTTAAGCAAGGGCTGTAGAAAAGACTGGGATATCCCCCACCTTTTCCCCCCAGCACCAGTGGGCTTCAAAAAAAAAAAAAAATCAGAAAAAAAAGACAATTTTGGCTTCCTGAGAAGCTTCGGCACATCTTATCTTCTTTATAATTTTCAGGGGTTGTGCAGACAGCTCAAGGGTTGGGAATAATTTAATATAAAGTCTCTTAAAGTGCTAATTTGTAGCCCAAACCATCTCTACCCAGGGAGGGGATGGCTCCACTAGATGTTGGCACTTGTGCTCATGCCTGAGAGAGAGGAGGAAATTTTTTCTATTTGTTTGTTGAGGGTTTTAGGGGTTTTTTTTCTTCATTCCAAGGGCTGGAGTTCAGGTCAGATGCTCAGTTTTGCACTTTCTTCTACATCCAACCCCGACTCCAGGCTCAGATGCTGGGAGGAGGCAGGGAGGGAGAAGCTGGCCGATGCTTCATCCGAGGGGCTGTTTTGCTTTCGTTTCCTTAAAAATTTGGCCACTTTTTGTGCTGCTACAAAAAAAAAAAAACCACCAAAACCCACACCCAACCACGGATGCCTGGGCGAGGAGGCGTTTGCATGCTGACCCCAAAGCGTTGGCGAGATGCTGGGAAGCGCTCCCCGTGCTCAAGCTGGTTTTGGGGTAAAATCTTTAAATTTTTTACCACCTCGCCGTGTTAAGGATGATGGGAAGTGGCAGGTGAGAGAAGTTTGGGGTAGGTGTCCCTCCAGCAACCCTTCGAACCAGCATCCAAACCCCAGGCAGAAGAATTTTCACCCCCCTGGTTGCTTCCTACCTCTCCCCAACGCCTCCGTTTGTTTTTTCTCTTCGGTCCTGAGCTGGGTTTGATGATTTTGAGGAAACCTCAAGTGATTCAGGAATTTGCACCAAGTTTCCTTCTGCCTCAGCTCATGCCTCAAATTTTATTTTGACCTGAAACTCCCTCCTCATCCCTCCCTGACCACTGGCTGCTCTTGTGTTGCCTTTTCCTTTTATTTTTCTTTTTTTTGAGGGTGGGGGAAGGACGTGATTTTGTAAAACTAATGTGGTGAAACCAGCTTTTTTTGCACAAGTCGTTGCACAAGAAAGGGGAAAAATTTAGTAAATTAGGTTTAACTTTAAAGGGAACTTTTTTTTTTTCCTTAAAACTCACTAGCAGAGCTACTGATTAAAAGAGAAAACAAAAGAAAAAGAAAAAAAGAGATGGACTGATTAAAAAAAATGGACTGCATGGTTTACAGGTTTAAAAATTGCGTTAGAAATTAGCATGTTGATTTCGACTGTACATTTATCCTATTGTAACTTCTATTAAACAATACAGCATATAACTGTTTAAATAAGCGCCTGTGCTCGCTTGTGGCTGTGTGCATCGCCGGGGAAAAAAAAAAGAACAAAACCCAACCGAAATTAATAATCCTAAACCCCGTCAAAGACGGAATTCCACATCTCTTTTGTACAACCAGCAAAGATTTACTGCTGAAACGCCCAGTTTTATGGGTCGTCCCCCCTTCACGGCCGCTTGGCTGCTGCGCCCCGCCGCGAGCCAAAGCCAAATTTTGCCTCGTTCGGCGGCGTCTTTTTAAGTGGGTTCCGCCGTAAACAAGCGTGATTAAACCCAATCCTGGCCTGGAAGAAGCAGCCGCCTTGCTCTCACGGCTTACGTCTAGTTTTGCAGATGGGGAAAGTAATCCTGAGCGGGGACGAAGGCTTAGGAGGGCGGAGCGGGGATAATAGGCAGTTCACGGAGGCAGAGCGGGGGAATTGCGTCGGTTTTCTATGGATAATCTCGTTGCCCGCTCACGTTGCGTATTTGCTTTCATGGTATTTATCTTCCTTTGCAATTTGATGATTATATTAGCATGTTGGGTTTGGGGCTTGGGTTTTGGGGTTTTTTCTTTATTTTTTATCTCTTCTGGCCCAAACTGCATTAGGATATTGGATTCCCCAAATACCTCCCAGCCCTGGCGCTGAGCTTGCAGTGGACTTTATGCAAGATGTTTGACTTGCACGATGATTAGGAGATTAAAGAGATATAAAATCAACATGACACACGCTAATTAGAAACGGGCTAGCTGGGAGATCTCAGCGCGTAATCCTAAACGCTGGGGCATCGCCACGGGGCCGGGTGATGCTGAGCACACCAAGCTAAGGGGGGTAAATGAGATTTGAGGGTCTTCTTCCCCCTTGTAGGGGCGATGGGATGGTTTGGTGGAAGAGTCCAGGCAGACGATGTGGTTCGATGGGTGGGAGTGAAGGATTTAGCGAGTGTTCGTAAGCTGAAGGGCTCCATCCTGGGAAGCAGCAGCTGCGTAAAAGGATCCTGGGTGGATCATCTTCCACGAATTCCTCTAAACTCCTTTTTTAAGCCATTTATCCCTCTTGGGTTTTCATCACGTCCTGGGGCAGGGAGTACCACGTGTTAATTTGGTGCAGTGGGGAGGAGAAGTGCTCCCTGGTGCTTATTTCTAACTAAACCTCTGCCAGGGACATTTGCACGTGTATGTGTCATGAAAGAGAATAAAAGGAAGGCTGATACCTCCCAGATCGAAACTGTCCACCTCAGAATATTCTGGGGTGCTCTCTCACAGTGGTCAACTGTGAACAAAAGGGAGTCATAGAACCATAGAATCACAGAATGTTGGGG
>NW_009697701.1:40996-44883 GCF_000703405.1 Apaloderma vittatum | reverse complement strand
CCCGGCACCCCCAGCCCCTTGGGGTGGTGCTCCCCAGGAGCAGAGAGAAAAAGCTCCTGCAAAGGCTGAGCCGGCTGCCCACACTCCTTGGCATCCGCGGCGCATCCTGCTCCTGCTGCCGCACTGGTGTCCCCCGCAGCGGATCACAGAGCCCAGGAGGGTTCTCCCAGGGTGCTCCGTGGCCCCACATTAGGAGGAAAGTGGGAGACTCAGTGGGGGGGACTTGTGGCTCAAATCGCATCCTGCTCACCAGGCCCCAAAGGGCTTTCTTTGCTTTTGGCAGTACCCAGCTGCATGTGGTCCTGGGATCCCCTCACATCCACTCCATCGCAGCGTGACTGGGGTGACAGCACGCCATGGGGTTTTGCAACACTTCATGGTGGCTGGGTACCCGAGTAAGATGTTGCTGGTGGCTCACCTACCCTGGAAAGGGATACTCAGAGTCTTAACCTTGAAAAACACTTGGAAGAAGCTGCCTTCTGCTTTGCTCTGTCTCAGATGGAGAGAGGTAGGATCCCAGTTGACGGCCATCTATCTTAAGAGGTGAGGGATGGAGATCTCATCCACCTTCACACTCCAATATAACGCTGGGACAAGCATCTCAGAGCCAGGCACAGACGTGCGGCTCTGAAAAAGACAGGGTTTGGGGTGAGCACAGCAGAGAAACCCCAGCTTTTTTTTTTTTGCTTTCCAGCAGCCACTCCCCAGAAATGCTTTTTCCCAGCTTTTCCAGTGGCTGTCAGAGCCCTGCAGATGCCACCTGCCCCTGGAGTGACAGTGGCCATTGAATCCCCATTTCATGCTCAGGAGCGTGAGCAGAGCTGGGGGTCTGGCTCGTTCCAAGAGCATTTGCCTGAGGTGGTGGGCTGGACCGCGGGGATGGAGAACAGACTCACACATAGGAGAGAGAGCCAGAGATGCAGAAAAGGAGAGATTGGAGTGACCTGATTTAATTGGCAGGACTTCAATAACATAAAATCCCTGCCCATGTGCCCAAACCAAATGGGTGATGTTCTGGCATGTTGGCCCCCATTCAGCAAAGCATTTATGCAGATTCTTAATGGGAACACATGCTTAATGTTAGCCTCACTTAAACACTTTGCGGCATAAACTGAGAGTCAGAGGCATCTCAGCTGGAAGATTCCCTCACGGCTTTTCAAACAGCAAGGGGTGAAATGTGGGGCTTTTTCCAAGCACTAGGTAATGTGGGGTCATGCCCCTTCACTTTGCAAAAACCTCACAAGCACCTTATGAAAGTCACTTCTCTCATGAGACTATGGAGCTCCGAGTCAGCTGGAGAAGCCCTTCCAGATGGTCTTTGTGCCGATGCTCATGTCCTGCTGCTGCTGCCAGGATCATGGGTATGTAGAGGAAACAGGGACTGGGATTGCTTCTGGTTTGCAAGCCCGGTGCTACATCCTTGCGTGCCTGCAGCATGGCATGAACACATCGCTGTCAGCAAGAGGGAAGAGCTGTCTTGCACTTCCCGTGATGCAGGAGGAATCTCAAGCCCACTCCAGGCTGCTGCACAGAGCAGTCCATCCCTCCCAGGAGCCTAGGTAATCACTCACAGAATGTACTCACAGGACTTGATGGTGGCTCTTGACCCGTCTGCCCCAAGGCTCAGTCTTGTGGCTCAGCCAGGAGATGCTGCTGGAGGGGCTGGCTTCAGCTCAAGAAGGAACAGGGAAAGTTTTACCTGCCTTCACCAAGTGGCTGTGGGTGGATGCTCCTGCCCTTGGCTGGGTCCCTCTGCAACACCCTGCAGCTCCTGGGGGCTGTTTTCAGGGCACCCATTGCCCCTAAACATGGACCTGGAAGAGGTGGGGCAGCAGCAGCTCCCTCCCCAGCTGCCAGAGCACCATCGATCGGAGCAGCCGGCACTGCAGAGACCTCGCTCGGGGCTGGGCTGACAAGCAAACTCCATAGAAACAGCTGAACCCAGATGAACTGCACAAGGCTTTCATCCAAGGCTTGGTGGAAGCTTGTACAGCATGATTAAGCCCAGGTCATTTAATCACTTCTCATTCCAACTACAGAGGGGTTCAAAGGTGCTTGTTTGGCCTTAAGACTAATTGAGTTTCTCCTCCTCTGCCGCAGACTCCCCACAGCCTCAGGCAGGTCCCTTACTCACTGACCTCTTTCCCATTTGCAGGACGGGGACATCAGTGTCACCTTACTCCTGCTGACAGGGGACATTCACTGCCTGGCAGTGGAGAGAGATGCCGGCTGGCATCGGCAACGTTCCCCCGCGTGCTTTAGGTGCAGGAGGAGAAGCATTTCTGTAAACACATTTACAGCCAGCCTGGGCTGCCTCTGCTGCGAGCGAGGGAAGGGGATGGAGACAGGCATTTCCCTCTGCTCCAGACATGGGCGGCACGATGCTGGGAGGAAGAGGCTGGCCCGGGGTGGCCTGGAGCCTTCTCCGTCTAACACCTTGCTGGTAAACAGGCTCCTCCCGTGCGCTGAACCAGCTTGCTGCAGATGATGACTAATGCATGTCACTCTCAAGATGCTATCTTCAGGCAGATGAGTACAGCCTGATCCAGGTTTTAATTGTGTGGGATTTTAGCCGAGATGGCACTAATTTATTTTCCCTGCTGCTTCAGCACTTCTCCTGCCTCTTCTGTGCTTGAAGTCACCGGGAACATATTCCCTTGGTGCAAGGGGTTAAAAACTCCTCATGATGGAGAAGTAGCTTGCAGTCTCAGGACGATTTTTTACCTCCAGCCAGTTACACATGCTGGCTTATAAGGAGCTTCACAACCCCCTTTATATCCCTTAAGACACAACATTAGCTCCTTCGGGAGCAGCACTGAGGCAATCTTATAGAGAAGCAGTGGATTTGGAGGGCTAAGCTTGGGCAAGCCATACTCAGGCAAGCTGTAGCTCCAGCAGACCTGGATGGAGCAGAGCCCTGGTACTTCTGCTTCACCTCTGGATCAGCACAAGCTTGCCAAGCTTCATTCGTGGATAAGCCTCCCTGCAAGGACTCATCCCACCCCTCTAGCTCTCATGCTCTGAACCAGGAACAACGAGCTGGGCTAAGGAGGGATGAGGTTTCCCACCTGTAGCAACTCCTGGGGCCAAGGGCAGCATCCCAGCCTCTCTTGCTGTGCCAGAGCTGGGTCCTACAGCCTCTTGGGAACACTTGGTGAGCAGAAGGAGATGCTCCTGCTCAAGGATGGCAGGGCTGGTTTAGACAGGACCATTCCCAGCAGCATTTTCCTCCTCTCTTTCCTTCCAGGCACTGGCTGAGCCAAACGTGACTTTGCTCTCTCCCAGCAGGGACGTGAGCTGCTGGGCAAGAAGTACCCACACCTCCCGGAGACTAGTGTCAACATTATTTATATATGGGAGTTGGTTTTGGTGTCAGGGCTATTATTATTCTTTAATGATTTAAGGACATAACAGCAGCTCCCTCAGGCAGCATGATGGAGTCATAAACCCCCGGAGGTGTTTGGAAAAGCTGCCTGCAGCCCTTTCTCCAGAGCCGAAGAGGAGACACCCCTTCTCCTCCTGCATCTCCCCTGTGCAGAATAAACCAAATCAGGCTGGAGCAGCAGGCAGTGAGTTATCGCCGGCCGATTGCTGGTGCAGGACAGAGTCGTAACTCAGACGGGCTCCGGCTGCTCCTGAGTTACGGCATCGACGCTGCCTGTGGCAGGGCAGATATACATTACCCTCGGCACTTGGGGCTCTCCCGCTGTGCATCGCTGGAAGCAGGGATCGATAACTCTTCTTCCTTCGGCAGCAATGCCAAGAAAAACCCACTGGGTCAAACACAAACTGGCTAGCAAAGCCTGAGCCCCAAAGCTTCCCTGATCTGCCTTTGAAAAAGAGATTTTTTCAAGGATCTACTATGAGTTTTCCTCCTACTCCCTCTT
>NW_009697701.1:40407-40926 GCF_000703405.1 Apaloderma vittatum | reverse complement strand
CCCTGTGCCTCCTCCAGCCGTGCTCCGGATCCGGGACTCCTCCGCGGAGCAGCGCAGAGCCCGGGGGCTGAGGCTGCAAACCTGGGGGGAGTTTTTGCACAGCGTGGGGGCCCCAGAGCTGGCTGAGACACGGGCTTTGCACCTAGGACGAGCGTTTGAATAAATGTGATTTTGGAGGAGTAACATATATTCAGAGTCTTAGAGGCAGGAGTGTCAGGGAGGCTTCGTATCGTCTGAGGCTGTCATGTACTGACACCCAGCTTCTTCAGGATTATCAGTAAATCCTCACTTCCACCGCAGGTATCAGGCAGTGTTAACATGCTATTATTATGGTGTTCGTAATCGCGGTTTTATGTATTTTTATAGCGTCTTTTAGTACTTGCTTCGGGATAATTTCCAAATCCCTCAGGATCAGCCCGTGCATGTTCAACACTGCTCAAAGACACTCCCTGTCCCCTTCCGAAAAGGGGGAGCAAAGACGTGGCAAGGTGAGGTGACAAGCCCAAGCCCACGGGAGCA
>NW_009697701.1:37989-40396 GCF_000703405.1 Apaloderma vittatum | reverse complement strand
CTGGGGTAGGGCAAAGCCCCGCGCTGCTTGGTGGTGGACAAGAGTCTGAGCTTGCACTAGAGCCACAGCAAGACTAAGGGCCAGATCAATAAAGACATTTAAGCATTCACCTCTGAGACCTCATTGATTTCAGTATCTAATTACATTTGGAGTTCTGGGTCTATACGGCCAAGCCAAGGTCACAGCAGAAGTCTGTAGCAGCGAAGGGAATTGGACTCAGGACTCCAAGTCAGAGGAGAGTGTCCTGGATTATGGGTCTGTCCTTCTCCCTACCCGCAGGACCTCATTTCCAGCTGATTAAAGAACGCTCGCCCCCAGCCTCACGCCACATTTGAGAGGATCGATACCAAGCCCCGTCTTTTCTCGAGGCCAGGACCATAGAGCCCTGATTAACCCTGCTTGTCCCGTTCCAGGTCGAAACAACACCCCCAGGTTGCCATCAGTCGGTTGCTGCCTCCTGCTCCCGCGCTTCCTCGCAGACCACCTCGGGTGGGGAGGGGAAATGTGCTCCGGGTTACTTTATTTCTCTGCTTTGGGGCTGGTTTACTGCCGCTATAAAAGCCGGCAATAAATCAGGGACGATACTATAAAATGTAGAAACAACCACAGCTCGAGCCCAAAAGAGACTGACTCCCCCTGCCAGCCCCAGAAATGCTGGAGGAGCAGCTTGGTTTATCTTTCCTCCCCCTGCTTGTCTTTACAGCCACCCTGGGAAACAAGTTACAGGAGTGAAGTGAACCTGATGGAGTCCCCCATTATAGGAACAGGCTGGCAAGGCGTGCTGAATAATGTGGTCTTTTTTTTTTTTTTTAATGGAACGCACTTTGCATTGCAGAAATCTTATATTACTCTCTTCCTCTCTCTCTTGCTGTCTTGGCCCCCATCCGCTCTCAAATTTACAGGGAGGAGATTGGTCCAGGGGGAAATAAACTTCCTAAAGAGCAGAGCGTTTGCTGATAAAGGAAGGGAAAAGCAGCGAAGATGCCTCATGTGTTGCGCGCTTCTTTAAGAGTCAGATTTGTTTCTTTTATTGCCAGACAAAAATGTAATTAAAAGGCTGCAGCGTCAGCCATTTGCAACTGAACTTGTTGCATTTGTTAGCAGCCAGGACTATTAACACCTTTTGCATCTCGGACTTTCAATCTCCAAGGAGCAGTTATCGCTTCCACTGCCTGCACACGCTGCAGATGTACGACTAGTCTTGCGAGGTGGCAGGGACGTACGGGGAAAATGATCCTGCACAGGCTTCAAGGCGCTGCTTCCTTCCCAACCTCAGGACTGGAAAATTAACTGCCTGCTTTTATTGTCTTTTCCCAAGATTCTGCAGGGATGGAGCAGTGGGGATGCTGAGGGAGGGGAGAAACTGCCCCTTCCCCATCCCCAGGCTCCCATCACATGCAGGAGACTCCACTTGAGGACATCAGCCCGACGTGGCAACAAACCGCGCACGAAGGAGAGAAACCCCACAGAAATGCAAGGAGATGAGCAAGAGGGAAGAACAGAAGCGACGGCCTGAGAGGGAGGGCTCGTGCTTAATGAGCACTAATGGGAGCTGCTGCCAGTGCCCATGCTGGCACCCGAACACCCGTAAGATAAAACTCCAGCCGCGAAGCTGCAGTTCTGGGATGGAGCATTTGTTTGTTTCTCTGTTCTTGGACCTCTTGGCACACACACTCTGTGTCGCTGCGGGTCGGATGCTCGCCAGGGCTGTCACCACCCCGGGTCACCAGAGAATGGCTCATTACTGACATTTAAAGAAAAAATAAAAATTCATCCTTTTTTTTATCCCCGGCACAGGTTCCAGCAAAGGAACTAATTATTCAGGGTAGCTCTGGCTAACGCCGCGGACTGGCGTCCCGCTGGGGCCAGAGATGAATATTTGGCCCCTGGGGTTTGCTGCTGAAGGAGCTGAGGCTGGAGAGAGAAGTGGGGCAGCGACACTGAGTGAGGGGCACGGGAGGAGCTGGAGGTGCCTCCCGACAGCCCAGCACAAGCCAGGTGATGCTGGAAATCCCATCGCCTGTGCCCTCGCAGGGATGCCATCCCCTCTGCACCACCTCATCCCCAGAAGAGCCAGGCGGTGAGCACAGAGCTTTCTTCCCATCCTGATTTTTTTTTTTAATTGGAATCTCTGCTGAATCTGCTAATTAAGTTCTTTGCCTGCAACTAATACTGTGCTGCTAATTCCTCCTCAGAATGATTCCTCCAGCAGCCACAGAGTTTACGCTCACTGGCATCCTTCCACTGCTCCTTTATAAAAAGGGAAGAGTCCTTTTTAGTCACTGTGAGTGACTCATCTATGAGCAGCCCTCATCCTCATCCTCATCCTCATCCTCATCCTCATCCTCATCCTCATCCTCACCCTCACCCTCACCCTCATCCTCATCCTCATCCTCATCCTCACCCT
>NW_009697701.1:12420-37919 GCF_000703405.1 Apaloderma vittatum | reverse complement strand
ATCCTCATCCTTATCCTCATCCTCATCCTCATCCTCCTCTTCGTCCTCATCCTTGTCCACATCCTCATCCTTGTCCTTGTTCTCATCCTCATCTTCATCCTGTGCCTCACTAGCGCCCTTGCAGGATGGGGCCATGTCCAGGTGAGCAGTGCAGCCCAAAGCCACCCTGTTGTCCCCTCTCCTGCTGCCACAGCGAGTCCTTACCCCATTTCTGCCCTGGTTTGCTGGCTGCAGCCCTGGAAGGAGAGACTTGGGGTGATACTTAAGCCCCAGCTGCTTTGCAAAGCATGGTGCAAGAGCCTGGGCTGCTCCATGAGCAGGATTTGGCCCACAGATCCCTTCAGTGTGGTGCCGATGGGGCTGAGCTCCCCGCACCAGCACTCTGCATCCTCGCAGGGACACGGGGCTGTGATCCGATCCAAAAGGCTGCTTGCTCACACGCAGCATGAAAATTCAAGAGCCCTTTGATATTTTTCCTCTCTCTCCCTGTTTCTCCTGCTTTCTATTTTTATAAATAATACCTGGTCTCGAACTGAACAGAATACCAAGCGTGCAATTAAATCCCCGAGCGCCAGCGCTGCCTTTGAGGAGGGCGTCGAAGCATCTCTTCCCGGAGGCGGCGATGCCAGAGCAAAGCTGGAGCTGGCTCAGACCCTCGCCGGGGAGCAAGAGCACTTAGTGGGGCCTGACCCTGCTTCAGCTGCCTCCAGAGCACGGTGACAGCCCTGGGTACCCTCGCTGGAGACGGGATTGGACCTGAGCATCACCTCCAAGCTGCAGCAGGATCAGGGCTCGCCCTGATAATTTCTTTGATCTCAATTCCCATTAATTCCAGCAAACTGGGGCGGGAGCAATCGCTTTCCCTGCCTGTCCTGAGCTGGCTTAAGAGCTGCTTTGCTGGAAGGCAAAACCCATCAGAATTAAAAGGACTGAGCAGGGAGAATGAAGCGCATTCTGCGCGTGCAAAGAGGGGGAGAGAAAGCCTGGGACAGCGGTTTTATTTTTTCAGTGCACTAAAACATATTTGTGCTGCTTTGACAGATCTCAGGGTGCTGATATTTACCCAGGTCGGGCAGAAGGAGCCCTTTGCACCCGCTCTGCTCCCAGCTCCCGGCACTGGAGGTGCTGGTCACGGTCACCGCTGCCTTAGACCCACCTCAGGGCTGCTCTAATGCCATCAGCTGTGGGCATGGCAACGCCTGGCATTGGACAGCAGGGACAAAACCTTGTGGCAGTTAGAGCTGGACACGGAACCAGGGCTGAGCTGGGGAAATGGGGGGGATTGCAGCCCTGTAAAGCAGATGGGGGCTGGGGGAAAAGTTTTTTAGCTGCAGCCAGCTCCCCAACACTGGCAGGCAGCTCAGGAGGAGGAGGAGGAGGGCTGCGGGGTTGCCATGACGATCTAGCATCTACAAATTCTCGGATTATTTATCTTCGGTGTTGTTTTGGCTGAGGGAAAGTAAGTCTTGCTTCTGGGCTAAGGGCTATCTGTGCGGGCTGTGGGCGCGAGGGTGGGAGCTCAGCCCATCGCCCCGTAGCAAGGACATGAACATCGTGGAAGATAAGACATAAAATTAAAGGCACGCCTGCAAGTCATCCGCCCAGCTCTAAAAGGAAAAAGGAAGAGTTCACGAGTATGAACTCCAACAAAAAAAATGTTGAGTTTTGGCTGGTTTATTTGCCATTTGTCTTCTCAAATACGCTGTAGCCCCAAATCTCCTCCAGACCTACAGTTACCTGGCACCCCGAGGACACATCCAATCTGGCACACGTGATACAGGTCTGGGCCTCTTCAATTAGTTAATTTTGTTGCCTGGATAGATAGAGTTCACGAGTATGAACTCCAACAAAAAAAATGTTGAGTTTTGGCTGGTTTATTTGCCATTTGTCTTCTCAAATACGCTGTAGCCCCAAATCTCCTCCAGACCTACAGTTACCTGGCACCCCGAGGACACATCCAATCTGGCACACGTGATACAGGTCTGGGCCTCTTCAATTAGTTAATTTTGTTGCCTGGATAGATTTGGATTGGGCTCTAGATTTGCCTGCAGGTCTTTTGGATGGCTGTTGGCTAGGAACACTTTCCAAAACCATTTCTCAAATTCAGGAGAGGTGGCTGAGAGATACCCTGATTTATGGTATTGCCAACTCCCTCCTTGGAGCACATGCCTTGAGCCGTATCCAGCTGCAGGTTCCTCCACAAAGCCTCAGCCAGAGTCCTCCGTCTCCAGGGCTGAGCCCACCGATGGTGTTTGAAGAAATTAAAGATGCTTGTTGCAGAGCCCGAGCTCGTTCCCGATGTCTCTCTGCAAATCTGCTGTCACTCAGGCTACCGAAAACAAGCACACCTGGGGGGAGGTTTGGAGTTGCTGGTAGCTGAGAGCTTCTCGGCGAGGTGTAAAACAGAGCTGGGAGAGACCTGAGCATCTACCAACCTGTGTCATCCGCTGTCGGCGTCCAGCCTTCCCCTTTATAGGGGCTAATTGCTCCTGAGTCTAATAACCAATTCGTTTTGATGCCTTCAGTGTCATTGTTATGTAAATGCCAGTGTGAGGACTCTGTATGTTTTATGGATCGTGTGTTTGCTGATGTGCCCGAGCGTGTGCGCAGCTAAAGGGATACCTTTGATTGTCGGATCAAAGCATCACGAGGAACGTTCAGGACAATACGAGCAAAGAAAAACTCGAGGAAATCAGGAGCCTGTGGTTAAATTGATTTGATTTTGCCAATAGAGGTCAGTATGAAGTATTAAAGCTCCTGAAATTGTACAAAGAAATCCCATTACTCAAGGAACAGACGGGCTATTTTCAGAGAGGACACAATGGGAGGGAGTGAGCCAGGGAAAGGTGGCCAGAGCCAAGGAGCTCAAGGTGGCTTAGGAGGAGCTCTTGTGCTTATGAATGGAAATGTTCCGTGGACAAACTCCAGGCTGGTAGAGGTCTCAGGCTGGAGCAGCGCTTTGCTCAAAGGGCTCCCATATCTCTTCTCCAGTCTCACTGGACCAGGAAAAGTCAAGAAAGCCCCGTGGCAATGCATTCCTTCTGCCAACCTGAGAGCTTCCCAGGGACAAGAGGGAGAGGAGAGCTGGGGTTCGGATGCACCTGGTTACAGGGAAAGGGAGGAGAAGACATCCAGATGCAAACTCCCCTCCTCAGCACTCGGACACAAGTTCTCCTGCTTTGACCTCGTCTCCAAAGGGCTTCGCTGCCCTTCTTGTATTGCTTTGAGCAGCTTTTGTTTTCTGGGGTATTCCCGGGTGAGCTGTGCTGCTCCAGATGGTGACCCAGCTCAGTGATGTCAGGCCATCAGCTTGACTGGACTTCCCCTGCCCATGGCTGAGAGCCTGCCGGGGCCTCTGCTCGAGATGAGAGCAGCTGCTCTCAGAGCCTGTCTACAAAAGGCACTGGCATGGGGGGTGGCTGGCAGACAGGCACCTCGTTGGGTTTTTTTCCGCTGCTGCAGCTCTGATGGTGAAATCTCTGTAAAAGTGCAATGCAGAGGAATAAATGAAGCTGACAGAGCTTCCCCCCAAGCAGCAACTCTGTCCCTTATCGACAGATGCCTCGAGATGGCCAAGGAGCATCTGCAGGTTTTGTCTGCCCGGTGTTGGGGCATGCACAGGAGCAAGGGTCCCAGCTGGAGCTGTCACCCATGGGTGGGAGGAGGAACAAGGACGTTCCCTTGTTAAGGATGAGCTGAAGATGCTGAAGGAGCCTTAGATGAGGAACACCTTCACAGAATCTTAGAATGGATTGGGATGGAAGGGACCTTTAAAGGTCATCTAGTCCAACCTCCCTGCAAAGAGCAGGGACGTCTTCAGGGAGATCTAGTCCAAGAACCGACGGATCCACGTTTCACTGCAAGCTCAGCTCTCCAAGCTGCCACACAGCAGTGTCAAGGCTCCTGCAGTTTAAAAAATAGAGAAGCGTGGGATTTGGCTAAATGGCTGGAAGATGGAAACAACCTTTAGAAAGCACTTCTTGGGAGGGGAGGAGGAGAGGGGAGGTTTTCCAAGAAAAGTCCGCGTGGGGAGGACAATGACAAACGAGGTGAATTTGGAGGCTGCGGAGAAAAATTGGCAGAGTGTTAAAAAATTGCTGCCAGGTTTGGGGGAGCTTTAAATGGCATTTAATTAGCGGCATTCAGGTGGTCACAATACGGTTGAGGCACAGTGGCAGCAACAAGACAGTACTGCAGTTCCTGCCATTTGTTAATTAAAGCCACTCCTGACAGAGACTAATGACTTTTTAATGAATCTGTTGTCTTAATGTCTTATTAAGTTTTGACTTTCCCTTTCTATCCCCTTTGAGATCCTTTGCCTCATCTCGCCCCGCTCCTGCCAGACGTTCTCCTGGAGCGCCGGCATCCAAACGAAGGGACTGAGGCTTCTCCCCAAGGCATGAGGATGGCTCCTCTCCTTTCTGTGAAGGGCAGGATCCATCTGAGAGGAGCAGGGGAACAGCACGGCTCCTGCCTGAGGCTCACAGAGCTCCAGTCTCCTAAACCAAAAGGAACACATGGATTATGGTGGAGAAACACGGGCTGAGAGGGGATGGAGCAAGCTCAGCCCCACATCTAGTTAAAGATGTCCCTGCTCACTGCAGGGAGGTTGGACTAAATGACCTTAAAAGTCCCTTCCAGCCCAGCACATTCTGTGATTCTGTGAGTCTATAATTCCATGATTCTATGAGTCTATAATTCTATGATTCTATAATTCTATGATTCTATAATTCTATGATTCTATAATTCTATGATTTTATGATTCTGTGATGCTAAGATTCTAAGATTCTCTGATTCTAAGATTGATTCTATGATCCCAGTGAGGTGCTGGTGGTGGCAATGTCATGCTTTCTCCTCGCCTCGCTTTGCCCCAGACTCTGTCTCTTCCTC
This sequence comes from Apaloderma vittatum, assembly GCF_000703405.1. Classification (NCBI taxonomy): domain Eukaryota; kingdom Metazoa; phylum Chordata; class Aves; order Trogoniformes; family Trogonidae; genus Apaloderma; species Apaloderma vittatum. The sequence continues at coordinate 33,029 of NW_009697701.1, read as the reverse complement.
TCCTGATTTGCTGGCGGAGATGGCGGCATGAAGGACAACACCCGAGAAAAACATCTTTCCCAGGCACTTGGGATCAAGAAGGATGCAGAGCAGAGGAACCAAATCCATTAATCTGTACCATGAAAAGCAGAAAATATTCTCCTGTAATGGGTAGCTGCTCTTTGGAGATGGGCTGCAAGAGCACACGCTGACACAGCCGCTGCTGCTGAGTTACACGTGGGTGGAACAGCTGCTCTTACTTACAGGGAAAGGCTTGAAACTCATGAGCAGCCCCCGGACAGAGGAGCAGAGAGGACAAAGGTGGCCCCAGGGTACCAGAGATCAGTGCTAGAGATGAGCCTCAGCCTCTGCTGCTGAAGCTTAGTCAGAGGAGTCACATTTGGCCATTTCCCCTCGTTATACTGGTCCTGCAGACCAGGGGACAGGTAGGTAATTAAGCCCCTAATTCTCCTTAATTTGGTCAACATACATAAACGAAGACATGGTCCCACAGAAGGGAACCACGCACAGATGTAATGCAACCGTGTGCCCCAGAAACATGCCATGAACATCTCCACGCTGGGGAGATGCACCTGAGCACACGCGCGTGAACACGTGTGAAACGTGATGTTTGTGACCACGTGTGTGCAGGCTCGAGGGCGCCGCAGCGGGCACACGGGAACTCACGTGCAGCCGACGCGCTCTGCCCAGGCGGGCACGCAGGCACACACAGACCCCAGGATGCACCTAAGCTCAGCGCAGCAGGATTTTCAGCCATGAGACTCTGCACAGAGTGTTGTCAGAAAGCAGAAAAGCCACCAAACCCAGGTATCTGTCAACAGGCCGGCAGGTTCGGTACATCAGGCATCCGCCCTTGGAAGAGCTCTGCAGAGCACTTGGTGTTTAATCTTCCTTTCTCGAGCCTCTGATCGAGGATGTCCATGCCTGGACATGCTCAGACACCTCCACACAATCGCATATTCGTGCTCGTCTGTCTGGACATGCGCGCTCAGCAGCATGCTGGCACGGGGACGAAGTGCTCACGTCCCCTAAGTCCTGCCCTGTCCCACTCCCTTATCCTGCCACACAGGCAGCGCTCGCTCCTCGGTCCCGTCTCCAAACGCTGAAGTACCTGAGGCTCAGAACAGGGGAAGGGTAATGCCTCCATCCCTGAGGCGATGAGACGTGGGGAGCCTGGCACCCGCCTCCCCGCCAGCCATGGGAAAAAGCATTAACCGGGGTGTTATCTCTCGGAGCCACCGTCCCCGCAGCCAGCACTGCCAAGGGATTTAGCTCCGGCAGCCTCTGTTAATCTGGGCAGCTGGAGGGTGAAACGGGTCCCTGCTGTCCTCTGGAGCAAAAGCATCTTGCTCAGTCTTCAGCGCTGCTGCAAAGGCCCCAGCAAAGCAGGAATTAACTGCAAAGCGTGTTTTACAGGTGCTGGAAAGGTAATTGAGGGCAGAGCCACTCCATGTGTTTCAAACCCTTCATGGCCAGCTGCTCCCCATGGGTGCCACCACCCTAACTGGGAAGGAAATGTTTAGTAGAGTGGACCAAGCTGAAGGAAGGAGGGAGGGAGGAAAAGAGAAAATGTGCGCACAGTGGAAAAAAACCCTCTGAAAACAGGGAGCTGCTGTGAGGAGAGCAAGGGCTTCTGCCAGTCTAAGGCCCAAGAAATAGATGTAAATGGTTCTTTATGTGGAGGGAACCAGCTGCTCCAGGGTCGAAGCACTGGGCAGGATTCAGCCGATCTCGACTCAGCTCCTGGCTCTGCCCCTGATTTCCTGACGTGACTTTGGACGAGGCGCTGCCAGAACTAGGTATTTAACAGGTTTTCCCCAAAAGCCGAATGCAAAATATAGCAGGATCCTAATTGCATTCGTTGTCAGGCATGGCTCTAGCTAAACAGATTCCCAAATGCTCTGGGTGGGAGCCCACGTCCCACCGACTTTTTTTTCTCTTCTGACAGTCTCCGGTGTTGACATCCTTAGGAAGAGCAGCAGGCAGAATCCGTTTCAAGGAGAGCACAAAATCACAAAAATAGATTCAGTTTCTACGTCTATATTTAACACTCTGTGTTCTCCTTGGAATGGACTCAGGCTACGGCAATTAACTAATGATGAGGATGATTAAGGATTGCTCTTGTGCTTTACATTTATAGCATCTCTCCCCCTTCTTTTCTGCATAATAATTCCTTTCCTTTGCAATGCCAGCAGAGCGTTCCCAGGAAACCAAGAGGTAAAAGGCAAGGTAAATTAGAAAGGTGACCCACTAAATGGATCTGGGAAATGAATAAATCTGATGTTTATTTATGCTCAAACCAGAACAAGAAGATCTGTCCCGGCTAGGATTTCCCCAAATTTCCCTAGGATTTCTCAGTTCTCAGCTGAGAGTGAAGTGCTCCAGAACTGGCTCTGCAAGCACAGAAGTGTCTCAGGCTGGAATAACAAACATCTGGGACTGCTCCTGGGGATTCGTTCCATCTCCGTCCTCGAGTGTGGGGCTTGCTCTGGGCTGTACTGGTTTTACACGATCTCTTTTCTGGCAGAACGCGCTGATTTCCCATGCAAAAATGCTGTTGTGTTGCTGCAAGGTGGCATGGAAGGGAAGAGAGAAATAAAGGATCACCAGAATAAAAACACCAGGTGTGAGAGAAATAGGAGGAAGGAATTAGGCTGGCTAGTGAAGCCACACTTGAAGGGCAAGGGAATGAGCAGCCATCGCTTGCGGCATGGCTGGAAATCATGTGAGCTCTGCTGTTCTCCCAGACCCCTGCCCACCCCAGCCTGTGCAGCACCACTTCAGCAGCGAGAAATACTCTGTCTCCCTGAGAGTGAAAACAAACAGAACATGAACTAAATAAATAAAAAAATCAGCTAAAATAATTACAGGTTACAACAAATCAATTGGAGCAGTGTAAACAGCCTTCAGGCAGGAGCAAGACACAATGTTTGTTGCTTAACGTGCTCAGCACTCCCCAACGGAACGGACGAGGGTTGAGCCTCCTTGGGCATCACAAACCACCACACTCCCAGCCTCTGCCCTCTCGTAACGAGTGGGAGCTGGGACAAAAGGACCCAGCGGATCAACCCTGAGTCGTGCAGGCTGGAGGACATTGGATAATGGGCGCAGACTTTGGGAAGCAGCCTGTGGGAGCCTGGGCATCTCGAAGGATGCCCTGCCACGCATTCCTGGCACAGACTGCCCTCAGGTATTCAGGCAGCTGATTCTTAGAGACGTGCTGCCTGAAATGAGAGGGCAAAACCATCGTAGTAGTGAAAATTTTATGGCTTGCAAGCCTCGTTACAAAACATTTTGAGGAAACAAGACAGGAACGATTTTCTAGGGTGTTTCTTTTACAAGCAGAAAACCTGATGGATGTCAGCGCTGCGCGTTAGCTGCCAGCAGCATCTGGGTGCCCCCCTGCCCTGCTGTGCTGCAGGAGGTGGGTCTGAAGGGGCTTCTGGTTGAATTTATGGTGCTGTATACCCGTCCAGGGCAGGATTCTGGAACAGGAGCATGGACAGTAGCACAGGGACCGCTGTCTGGACCAGTGCATTGCCATGAGGCATCCCTGGCTTGGTTCTGGCTAAATAGCCCAGCAAGTGACACACGTGGGCTTATCAGGACCATCACAGGCCCATCTCATTCTGCCTTTCACACTATCGCACCACCTCCAGTGGCTCCTGGCTGCCACCACCCTGGGGAGCCACCCCTGCGAGATGTGGGTGGCAGCTCCTCCTTGAACCCTGTACCTCTGGTGGGACTGAGCTTCTCGATTCCTCCTCAGTCCTCTTGGAAACTTGGGTGCATGACTGTGGGGTGCCTGTGAGGTCCCACCAGCCCTGAGAACCCCTGTGCCACGGTTCTGTGTGTCCCCTGCAGAGGGGCTGCCAGGCACTGCCCCGTGGATGCCCTCACTGCAGCGGCAGGACCTTCCTGACCACCTGGTGTCTCCAACATTCTGCAGCTGATCTATGGCCACCGGAGACTCATTCCCACTGAATGATCTCCTGCAGCTCCTGAGCACGCTTAACTAGATGCTAATTTAATGCTGCGGTCAACCGGCAGCGTGTGAGGATTAATGAGAGCTAATTCTGCAGAGCACTGCTTGCGAGGAGAAGATCCCGCACGTGCAACCCTGCTCTGGGCTGTCCGGGAAGCTCCGGATTCATGGATGGAGCCCATGAGGCTGCCCACCTTCCCTCCGTGCAGGAGGTTCAGGGAAGATGCTCCAGTTCAGTCACAAACCATAAGTGTAATAAGCAGGAATTTCATGGCTGGTGATGCTGGAGCACAGACTGGGTGACAGCAACAGCGTCTTTGAGCCGGAGCATCGCAGGCACCGGATTGGATTCGTCAGGGCAAGGCTGGAACTGAGTAAACGCCTTCCAGAAAATATTTTTCTGGGCAAATCTTGCCTTGAAACTTGCTTGTGAGCAGTTTATAGGTTTCCTGGGTAGAATTTCTTCTAAAAATCAATCACGGAATAACTTCTGCACCAGCTGCTCAAACGGCAGCTAATGCACAAGCAGCAGACAGGAGATGAACTGCCTCAGTGAGCTCTGCATCAGTTATTCCTCCTGTGACTGCTCCCCAGCGGGGTGGCTTTTTGAGCGCTTGTGGTAGTGAGCTCTGAATGCACTTTCTGGAAACATCTCTAAAAAAGTTGCTTTGAATTTGGCTGTTCACTCAAACACATGTGCCAAGAAACTCGTTAGTAAACTAATAATGGAAAAGAACACAAAGTCTGAGAGTGCTCATCGAGGAGCTCACAAAGGAGATGCTTGGCAGTTGGCTGCTTTCATCAAGATTGACGTCCAGCACCTGAAAACTGTTGGAAATTCCAGACACCGAGCACCTGTGGGAGAGCTGCTCTGCAAGTAAAACTGCTGAAGAGGAGGGGCTGCTTCCCTTTGGGGCTGGACCTCCTCTGCCTTGGTGCAGTGCTGGGGATGTGTTGGGGTGGCACATTCCTTCTCCTGGGTGCTCCAGAGCTGCTGGGAAAGCCTTGGTGCAGGCTGAGGTGGCCATGGCTGCAATCAGAAGCTCTTGCTGTTACTTGCTCCCAGCTCCTGCAGAAGCCTGAGGATGGGAGGTGTGGGAGAGATCCTGGGCTGTTCTCTGGGCAGGTGTGATAAGGTAAGGAGGGAAAGCTTTTGGGTGGGAGGAAGGGCTGCAGTGCCATTGCCCGTGCATGTGTAGGAGCTCTTGGGGAGGAGCAGCCCCCAAAGTGCTGAGTGGCTGGATTTGGGAGGGCACATCAGCCATCAGGTACTGCAGAGATGGTTGAACATGCTGAACCTTCCTCAAAATGAAAGGTGCTGACTGGCAGAGCTTGGTGTCATCAGGTCTGGCTTTGAGAGACTCCTGAGGAAAGCAAAGGAATGAGCAGATTATCATTGTGGTGTTAAAAACTGCCAATTGATGCCTGTCTGGGAGCCTGGTGGGACGCCTGGGGGTTGTGGTGTCTCTGTGGTAGGTTTCCTCAGCTCCCTTATTACTTGGTTGGAACTGGTGGCTGATTGTGTGGGATGTCCTCGGTGGAGAAGGAAAGGACTGTACAGTCAGTTCTAGCTGAGAAATGTCACCCTCAGTGCCTGGAGATGTATTTTCCTCCTTTCCTGGAAGGAATAACGCAGAGCAGGGATGGAGGTGTTCAACGGGTGACACACAAGTGTTACTGAAGAAGTTGTAAATAATATTCCACGCTTGAATCCCTTTGCAGTGCAAGGTGTCGGCTTTGTTGTCTGCGTTCATGCTATATAAATATTTATGGCTCCTAATGCAGAGGTTTGTCACATGTAATGACGTGAAGCTAACGCGATGTTGTCTATAGGTGACATGCAGCACCAAAGGAAAGCTGCTAATGTTCTCTTCGGCTCTGGGGAAAGTGCATTAGCAATGCTTTACATGTAGCTAGAGAAACAGGGAACTGGGTGTGGAAGAATGATTTCCTCCCCAGCCTGATACTGAAAGATAAAGGAGGGAAGCTCGGAAAATTAGTTTAGCCTTTCTGATGGCTTGAAGGTGGGAGCTGATGTGAAATCTTTGCTCCCCAGGCATTGCTTGCTGCCGGGCAGCAGTAGTGAGTCTGCCTGGCTGTAAGTGGGAGCAGACACCCCGGGGCACGGCTCTCTGGGCTCTCCAGGCTTGTCCCCAACAGCAGCTCTGGGCCACTGCTGGTTTGGTGAGAGCTGAAGGGTCTCCTCTCCAGATCGGGTGCCATCCAAGCCTGCGAAGGCATGGGGAGACCTGAGGCTGCTGGACCCTGGCCTGTGCTGGGGCGGAAGGTGAGAGGGGCCAAGGTGATCCTCCAGCTCTCCTCCTGCGTGTCACCCATCATTAGCACCTGCAAACCTGGCCCAGGGGCTAGGGTGGCCTCTGGGCAGTGACACTCCCTGCTGGGCTGCAGGTCCCCTCTGCAGTGAGGCTGAACCCCTGGAGAACACCGAGGGTAACAGGGTACAGCCCCTCTCCCACCCAGCCCCCTCCTCACACCTGCCACTTGTAACCTGCTCATGATATCCCTGTGCCTACTCCTCAACCACACAATTTATATTTTTTCTTTCTCTTTTCTATTGTTCTGTGTGTTTCAGCTGCTGGAGGCTTTGAAACAGTCTCCCAGACTCGTTATTCTCCTCACCTACTGCCACTCCTCCGAGTCATCCCGCTACCCCGCAGGGCGAGCACAAAGGTCTCCCAGATATCAGATGTAGCTCAGCCAATATCTGGCTGCTTGGCTGGTTTTTTTTTTTTTATTTTGCATCTGCGCTATGTCTGTTGGAGAAGTTAAGGGGCTGGGGGAAGGGAGGAAGACTAATAGGATTAATCCTCTGAATTCGTTATGCGGAAAACTCAGCACCCCACCAGTCTTCCTCCCAAACAAACGGTCAATGCTCTTCTTTAATAGCATTAAGCAAAATTACAAATCACACCGTTGGTTAATCAATCTCAATAGGTTTCTCTGTACGAAGTTTTCTTTTTAACTGTCTCCTGGAAAAGACTGTAGCAGCTGATGGTTCTCTTCTCTCAGTTTTTGACATTAGCTGGAATTGCTAGAGAGCTTCTGGTTATTTTTATCCCTTCTGAGGTCCTGGGCTGGATGGATAGAGGCCTGCATACAAATCAAAAAAAAAAAAAGACTCTAACTTAACACCAAGACTGGTACAAGCAGTGAGACCCAGGGCTTGGTTCAGCCCTGGGGCGAGGAAAGGCTGTGCACCAAAACCGAAGTCCCTCAGCACCTTTGGGCTGAGCTGGACATGGCCACGGTGGGCAATGGGCACTGCAGGGAAGTGGCAGAGCTGCTGCACAAATAAATATGAAATTGTCTAAGTATTTACATCTTAAATGCAGGCAGGGATGTGATTTTTTTATGCTAGGCAACAGTTTGAAGTCAAAGCAAGTCATGCTTTTGTCTTGTTTTTCTTCCAGTAATACTTTCTATGTGAGCATATGTATTAATGGTCAGCGATTGCATGCGGTGTACGGATACATGACTGTGTGTGTGCATTTATTGTGTGTATAGCTGTACACTGCACACCACTGGGTTGACGCAGATCTATCTGACCTGTGTGCTCACCTGTGGATTTGCATTCTGCCTGCCAGGGCAGTTAACTTGCCTGTTAGCAGCAAGCCAGGCTGTGGAGTGGGTGCACGAGCAGCAGCAAGTGCCCAGGAGTACCGGGTGGTGGTTTAGCTCAGAGCACGCTCTTCTGCTGGGTTTGAACACAATCTGGTGCCTGTATACCTGCCTTTCCTTCAGGTTATGTGTAAAAAGGTGGTTAAGCTCCAGCTGGGGTGAGATAGCTGAAATGATGAAAGGAGCAGCCCAGGCAGGCAGGGAAAAAGAGATGTGAATGCAGCAGGGTCCCAGGGCTGAGCAGGTGCTCACTGGGTGGCACAGTCTGGGGTCAGCACAGGGAGCCAGAAACACCACAGGAACAGGCAAGGAACAGGGCAGGAATCCCAAAAGAGCAAAGGAAGCCCTGCTAACCCAGCCCCCAAGAAAGATTTCCAGGGTGAGAATTGGATGGAATGAGAAACTTGGGGAAACTGGGCTCTGCAGCTGCCTCATGTTCCTTCCTTCCTGCATTTACCACCTACTTCACACTCTTGTGAGAACAACCAAAACATAACTCTTGGGTCCAAATACTAATCATATTTAAGGTCACTTCTAGCTTATTTATGGGTTTTTCTGGCTAAGGGATGAATATTCACATCAACATATATAGATGAGTGTACTGAGCTGGGACATGACTATCCCCAGGCCTGGGTTTTTAAAGGCATTTTTGACACCTTTATAAGATACCAAGAGGAAATCATCTTGGTGATATATGCAGTGCTGGAAGGAAGAGGGCAAACCAGCCCACCTGGGTTAGAGACCTACGCTGGGATGTGAGAAACCACACCATCTGCTTTTCTCCGCTGCCTGCATGCAAAGCTGAGCGGAGAAGCTCCGATCAGAGCTTGCTTGCAGGAGAGGGTTTCCATCAGTGGAGTCTGAGCTGGTTGTTTGGAGGGTTTATGGGGGACTAATGAACTTGCAAGTGGTTGGGTTGGTGCAGGGGTGCCTGGAGCCTGGCAACCCCAGGGGAGGTGTGCAAGGGCTTGGAGCTTGGCTCAAGGTCCTGCAAAGGAGACCTGGCAGGCAGAGCCATTTCCATTGGAGAAGCCGAGAAGAGAAACCCAGCACTGAGGTTCCCTTGGTGCACCAGCTTCCTCCTCACCTAATCTAAAATTAACTTCACTGTTCAGCTGCATTTAAGCAAAACCAGTTGCCATGGCCACGCCAGGGGCTCCTAGATATAGCAAACGAGGCAATCAGTTAAAATGAATAGCCACAGAGCTGATGCTTGCTGTAGGTTACATGTGAAGTTCAGTCACTTGTTAAACCTAATGGACTGTATTGCCTATGAATTGGAAATGTAAATTCTCTCTTTCGGTGGCTGGAGCTTGAATCAGGCTGAGAAAGCTGGAGGAAAATGTCAAATTAAAAGAGCTAGTGCTGTGGATAATGTGAGCCCGTAACTGATCAGAGGGGATTTCTGTGTGGTTTCAAGCCTTGGGTTTGCTGCAAGGCATATAACTGAAAGCTGAGCCCCCCTCACTGCTTCTGAGAGGGACATTGATATTTATAGCACCTTATTAATGCTTGCTTTGCTGGTGCTTATTAGCTCTGCCATCCTGCTCTGAATAAAATAAGCTATCCAGTCCTGTTGGTCGTTCACATGGATTTAGAAGAGGCAGGAGAGGAGCCCTGTTTCTACAGCGTAGCCTGCGAGCCATCGAGAATCTTGAGGCATAAGGCAATGTGATAAATCAACTGTAACGGGCACCTGTCTGTCCATCACTTGTGCAGAGTCAGACCTGGGGGGAACACAAATGCTTCCTGGGATGGAGAATGATGCTGGGCTGAGCGCACCGTGGGGACGTTGGGAGTGCCGAGCATGTGAAAAGGCTGCCAGCAAAGTAGGTGGGCTGTTACTATTTTAATAAGCTCGCTCCTGTAGGAAGATCAATCCCCAGGAATGGTCCAGATCTCCATTTTGTGTTTGACCTGAAATTTGGCGAAAGTTTGAGATTAAAATTCCTACCATGCTGCTCTGTTAGTGATAACAAGCAGCTGCTCTGCTGTCCTGTCGGATGGGAGGCTGCTGTCGGATAAGGGGTTGGATAACCAGGTCCGAGGGTCTTGCAGAGCCCTGTGAGCAGCAGGGATGAGACTTTAGATGGGATTCCCCCAGTAGATCAAGCCCAGCACAGCTCCTTTTCTTGCTAATCTGCACAAATCAGACTGAAGTGCCCTGTACCTACCCTGCGCTCTGTGCTTAGAGTTTGCTGTGAACCTGTTTCCAACCGACTCATCTAGTCTGAGCCCTGGGGTTTGCGGAGGCTCGCGCTCGAAGCAGTGTGTGTGCCCGTTCTCAGCATCCTGCGCTCCCCAGGATTCCCTCTGAGGAGGCTGCAAACCCGCAGGTAGGCACAACATCCTCCGCTTGCTCACGCTGCGTCTCTGCCCAAGTGTGGAGGCAGCTGAGTCATCTCCTGCCGTCCTCCCCCTCACTCCTGTGCCCCCTCCCAGAGACGAGTGGCTTCCAACACTGGTGAAAAACTGGCACAGACACTGGAGTGGCTTTTGAGAGGTCTGGATCCAGGTCTTTTGCTCCGCCATGTATTTTTCATGCAGCAAAGCTGCATTTTGCAATTGTCTCTTTTAACTTTAAGGTGTCCATACTGGCTGTCAGTATGTGGCTTTTCCACTGTTGGAATGTTGTATTTAATAAATTAATCTCTCTTGCTAATTCAGCTTTGGCTAACCTAAAAACCAAAACGGACATTATTTTGTCTACTTGGGGCCTGTAGCAATAGGAAAATTTTACTCCCCTACTAACCTGGGGCTTTTGATGGGTATATAACACATCATTAGATTTTTTTATTATCTTGGATGATAACTGTAACAGTCACAGTAGGGGTTTTGTACAGAATGTCCATATGGATAATTACAGACCCATATGGACATTATGGACTAGTTCATCACCTGACATAAATCAGAGCCACCCCATTCTCTAACATAGTTATACTGGTTTGCACCAAGCCAAAATCCACTTCTAAATAAACTTGTGGCATTGAGTCATATGCTTCACTGCAAATCTAGGAGAAATTAGCTTTGCTATGACATATGGCACAACCTTCAGGTCCTAATTGTGCTGGCCCGTGCATTTGTAATACTACCAATTATTTATATAATGAGGCAAGATAGTGTGTTTATCAGTAATTTTCCTTTGCTGACAGTTCAGGATTGGCCAAGTAGCGCCCATTGGAATACTCCAGGCAATTAGCCACTCTGATGTGTGCGGTGTCGTCAGATGTGTCGCATAATAAACAAAGAGAAAGATTTTTATGTGTTCAAAGGGGGCCCTGCTAGAGCTGCCAGGTCAAAAATACATCCTACGTGTTGTGACCATAATTGCAGGAGGGTGGGTAATTCGTCATTTCTATGCCTTTGTCTGAGCCATTCTTGCAGACAGATAGGGAAGCACATTAGCTACAGCCGCAAAACTCCACAGCCTGAGAGGCTCAGATTTGTCTTGTGGTCTGCAGGTTTAGGATTTGCTGCAGGAGCTGAAGCCGTGGATCAGCCGAGCTCAGTATCTCCCTGCAGCACGGATGAATCGGCACTGGCACCGAGCCTTGTCCCCTCTGGGGAGGGCTTCATCCAGCACGGGGTGTTGGGTGCTGCATGCACCAGGTCTACGGGGCACAAACGGAGGTGTCCCCGTGGTCCCTCAGCTTTTGGGGGTGCCAGCAGGTCTGCTGTGCTCCACGTGCAAAACCCGGTTGCTCTTCCCTTGTGCAGTAGGTCAGACCTAGGGCCTCCCTGGGATGCCTCCGAGATGGGCACTCCCCTCTGGAGTGGCTGAGGGTCCCACCTAGATGTCCTCTGGGGAGTTTTAAAGGGATATTATCTACAGACTTCCCTGTCTCCTGTAATCTGTGGAGAAGAAAGCTTTGCTGACTGACGTTGCTTCTTCCACCGAATCTGATGTATTCATCTGTCAGGACAGATATGTATCTTCAGGTTCTGGTGAATGTGCTGACGTTCCCAAGTGAGGGTGGCCATGCTCACATCTGCTACCTTGGCAGGACGAGCATGGCAAGACACGGACCTGCATTATCTTGGTGTACCCAGGGTCCTTGCTTATCTCTTGTGTTCCTTGTAATTTCTCTGGTGAGGCGTCAGCTCCCTCCTGTTAGTGCTAATCAGCTGCTTCTGACTGCCCCAGCAAACTTATCACGCAGCAGGGGCTGATAGGAGAAGGCAAGGTGAGAAATGAGTAAATGTGGGATTTGGGAAGATGTTGGCGTCCTGAGGCAAGGAGAGCTCTGGCTGCTGCCACGGGTAGGGACCGCCCACGTTTGGGGCCTCCCTGGGCAGCCTGTGCCCGGGTCTCCTGGTGACAAAGGTGCTTTGTATTAAAGTGCTGCTGCCTGCCACGGCACAGCATCGCTGCCGAGGGATGTAAGGGCTCAGCTCTGCTTACAACGAGCCTTTAGTTACAAAAGGCACTGCTGCTGCCTCTGTCTCAACACTCACCCTCTTAGTCCTTCTCATCTTGAGGGCTCTGAGCCCACCTCTCTCATGCTCCTGCCTCACACAGCCACCTTTCCGACCGGCTGGCCATCTCCAAGCCTGGAGAGAGAGCCAGGCAAGCAGGCAAATTATCAGAGAGGGAACAGGGAGTCTGTGTGAACTCTGCTCAGGCTGCTGACAGCGACAGGGTTTAGCCTCACACTTGTGTGCATCCTTCTGGGGACTGGACTCTGTGTTTTTGGTATCATTATTCTGCCTCTGGTTCAATGACTCAATCTGCGTATACATATACTATATTTTTTTAATTAGTTTTTTTTTCTTCTCATGAAAACTTGTTGTGAGGTTTGCCAAACGCTGAGCCTGGGAGTGCAGGCTGTTATTCTGAGGGGGGGTTAAAGCCATAGCCCAAGTACCCAGCAGCAAGCAATAACAAAAAGCCATCAGATTCTATTCCGTGGGAAGGCAGAGCAGCAGGGGCGAGGACTCTGACTCTTCTCTGGGCTCCTCCATTTCCATCAGCGGCCCCTCAGCTAATTAATGGGGCTGAGCACCAGAAGGAATTTTAATGGAAGATTTGCTGAGGTGAAGATCTGGGAGGGCTATTGTTGTTATTGTTACATGAGGGGCTGCTTTTCCTGTGCAGGACAGATAACATTTAAAACACATCAGAATCATGTTTAGGGGAGTAGGACTGACAAAAGGCAGCTTTGAGCCTGCACTGCACGTGCCAGCGATGAAATAGGCAGGGGATAGCTATCTATAGCTCTGCTGTCCTAAACCTGGCGTGTGTCTCTGCTGATACGGTTGCCTGCCAGGGGTCTGGGAGGGCAGAGCTCCATCCAGAGCCAGGGCTGGCAGCACGTCCCCTCCAGCATCGTTTCACCCCCCTTCCAGCCATGGGCTTGCTGCTGGTGGAGGGAGATGAGTATGAACCCTGGTCTCCCTCCTTTCATCTCTTCCCTTACAAATTGGGCTGATTTTTGATGCAAACCGTTGCCTTAGTTTCAGCTCAGTCTAAAAGCTTGGAGATACAGGCAGTCGTTTCACTGTGGACGATGCTGAGGGACAGCAGCATCCTGACACGGCACCTGCTTGTGGTAGCACCAAGCTTCTCGTATCCCCACAGTCTATTTTCCTTCTTTTTTCTCTGACTTGCTGAGACATGTAGTTTTAAAATGTCATTGTGCTTCAGGCTGGGGGGGTTACTTGTAATTAAAGGAGTGTTTGCGAGCTGGCTGCCTGAGGGGCACGGAGACATCTCCTAAATCCAGCCTCTGCTCACCACTGCCTTTAAACCCCATCAAACGCTGCCTATTGGGGGACATTTAAGGAAACCTTTTAGTCAATATTGCCTTGAGAAATTCTCTAGTTTAAGAGCCTTAATGCCTTATCATCCACAGTGGGTGGTATAGGCCAACACAGACCAGGAGGCAGAGAGAAATCCTCCATCTCTTTCATCTGCTGGATGAGTAGTGGGGAGGATGAAAACCCAAACTCTGCTGCTGGTTGGAAAAGTAAATGACTTCTCCCTGGGGGAGAGAACTAAGATTTTTCTGAGTGCTGCTATTCTCCCCAACGTGCTCTGCTTTCCTGGTGAGAAGTGGATTGGCCACGAGGAGGACCAGGGACCCTGAGCGTTTTGTGACTAAATTTTGGCTGGTGAGGATGTGAGCTCATGAGCAGGGGATGGACGTGCGTGTCAGCACCTTCACACTGGGGACTTTCTCTGTGTGATTCTCAATGTACACGAGCACACATTCCCACTGTGTGACCGGGACTCAATACCTGAAACGTTGCTTAAAAGCAGTCTCAAACCCAAACTGCTGAAATAGATGGCTCCCGCGCTGCCTAGCACATTGGTCTTCCTTGCAAAACTTTTAGCCCTGGTTTGCTTTTCAAATTTTCTTCTGTGAGCAGGTCAGTCCTCCAGCCTTTCTTCAGCCAAAGTGTGGTTCTGCCAGAAACAGGAGGGCTGGGGTGCATGGGCCAAACCTGGCAGGGAGAGGTGCCCAGCGAGTGGAGAGGTGATCCTGGGGACGTGTACTTCTCCAGGGAGGGATGGAGAGGAAGGTTTTTTCTGTCGCTCCTTCCTGGCAATGGATCTTCCCCTGGAGGGCTGCCTCAGAGCCCTAGGTGGGAATCCTTTCTGTAGCTGTTGATATGCAGAGCCATGCTGTGCATAAATAAAGGAGAACAAGCCAGCTTCTATTTTTATATAGACCTCTTATCTATCTGTCTTTCTCAACTGTCTTGGTCTTTTGTATTCCCTTTTTCTTCCGCATCCCTCCCCCTCTGGTCTGTCTCTTCCTCTCTTTATGTCTCTCCTTCATTTTTCTTCACTTTGCAGCACCATGCTAATTAAGCCTGCTAATTAGCTTGTGTTTGTGCATACAGCAAACAAATATGCCATGCTATGAGTGCTAAATATTAGACATTATGTTGTCATTTAGACCTCAGGCATAAGAAGCTGTGTGAAGAGGTGTGAGTGTGTGTGAGATGTACATGAAGGTGTGTTCATGCTGGGTGTGCAGCTTTGCATCTGTGTGTGGGACTCACAGAGGCCACACAATCCCTGCCTGGGGCTGCTCTGGGCAATATAAGTGAGCTCACTACGTGTACAGAAGCCCATAAACTGCCTGTATCTTATAAATACCATTAGGTGCAAACTTAAAGCCCACATCTGAGTGCTACCCAGTCATGGGTTGGGATGTCTGCCTGTCGGTATCTGCAGATGGGTCCCAAGAGATCTGGGGTGGGTTGGTGGTTTCTATCTTATAAAACTGAAAAAAAAAAAGATTTTTTGATCAAAATATCTGGAGGTTTCTAATAGAAATGAGGTCTCTAATAGAGCTTGCTTCCTGATTCAGCACAAGGACTTGCTCTTAATCCTCACCCAACAACTGCCTCAGAAATCATTTTGTATATGGGACTGAGTATAGAATAAACTGGGTTATTATAAATAATGAGGCAGTTAGTTATGTATGTGTGTTCTGTACAACTTGCTCAGCGTCTTTGCTGTTGACGTGGGAATAAAGTATCCTCTCCTGCATGAATAGTAATTACTGCTAGCCTGGTCCCTCTCCCTGAGACCTTGTGTGCTCTGCAGCCCCCAGCACCTGACTGAGGGGGGCATGGATTAATGCCATGCGTAGAGCCTGTGGCTGCTGGGAAGTTTATTAGCAGCAGGAGCTGGATTCATCCTTCCCTGGTGTAAATCAGCAGCTCTCCATCCCCTTGGGTAGAGCACAGCCTTCCTCCCTGCCTGACGTGTTCTCGTGGGTGCTGCTTCTTGCCCCCAGAACATGAAGCAACCTTCAGCATTTTGCTCTGGGTTAAGCCCCTGCTTGATGCTGCCAAAGGACCACGAACCCCTTTTAGACTTCCTTCTGCCATTGGCTCACCATGTGAGAATTTTTCTTTTCTTTACTCAGAGGAAACCTGTGCAAGCAGGCTGCGAGTCCTCGAAACAAATGGAGAGGCTGCCACTGTGTAAATCACGTAGCAGGGGTTAAACCAAAGGGCTGACTGTTACCTGCTGCCTGAGACCGAGTCTGCTCTCCGAGGGCTGACGTGGAACACAAATACCAAACTGTGAGCATTGCTCTGCACCCAGGGCAAACTGTCCTCAGCGTCCTGGTTGGTTCTAATCCCAATTAGTTCTCTAACTGTGGAAACCCAATTATCTGCCTAGCTGCTGGGGTCAGAAGGAAAAGGTAGTTAGGGTGATAAAACTTCCATTACACATCCCCCAGGCTTTGCTGTATTATTTTCTTCCATTATGTCACGCTGTCAGAACCGATTGCCTTAGAAATTGTGTGGCTGGATCATCCCAAATGGTCTCTGCAAGATCAGGGCAGACGGGCGCTCTGTGAGCTGGAGGGCACATGCAGGGTTTGTTTGAGCTAATTGCTTTGGTGGGTCCATCCATTCAGAAACCTCGTTCCCAGCTGGTTCTCTATCTCCTGAGCACCACAGCTCTCCCCACTGAGCATCTTAGGATGGTGAGGATAAGGGCTGAGCTTTTGGGGGGCACTCTGTGCTCCCCCTTCCCTTCCAGACCCAGCTCACGCAGCTCCTGTTGAAAGCAGCTGAAGACACATGGACAAAAATGAGCTGGACACCCAAATTCCCGCTGATTTACACTTGAAATGCTGGAGAAAAGCTCATTCCCCGAGCACACTACCTGTATCACTGGCACTGAGCCCCTCAGGGGGCCTTATTTTTGGCTGGTGCGAATTGACACTGGTGTAACTGGAGACAGGAGCATGGTGAGGATCGATCCTGTGAACGTGTTTCATCCCGGGCTTACAGGCAGAGAGCAGAGTGAAAAATAGCAAAGTGAGTTAATTTAAAAACTTGTCTGAAGGAGGTTATTTACATTCCCCAACCTGCTGCTTAGCTACCCACCGTCCTGATCAAAAATAAGCATGGAGCAGCCTCTCTGGGAGTGTGTTCAAAACAAGATCACATCTGTCCCCTGCATTTCTTCTTCGTCTCTCACCAGGCTTCTCCAGATGGCTTTCCCTGAGGAAGCGGGGTGTGTGGCGGGGGGCAGCTTTCCAATTAAGAACCAGGAGAATAGATGACTTGGCAAGGCTACTGGAAATTGTTAGGACTTCCTCGCCTCTGAAAAAATGAGCCCTGGAGCTGTATTGCACACAGGGTGCGTGCCCTGCGCAGCAGGATGCTCCGCAGAGGTCCAGTGTGACCACACTCATCAATAATGGATACAAGGAGAAAGGAAAAGCCATGTGCAAGGTTTTAAGCAGAGATCTGGAGCTCAGAAAGGAAGGTTGGGGTGTAGGGGTCCTGTTGTTGAGACATGGGGCTGCAGGAGAGGATTTCTATGTCATGGAGAGCAGAGCAAAGTGGAGCCCAGAGGAAAACCTGGGCAGGCTGCAAGGGCCAGATCCCCAGGGTGAACTGCATAGTTTGGGTTTTTCCCTTTATACACATTTCTTTCATCAACAGCCTGAAAAAATGAAAACCCAGAAGCTGATTGACACCTGAGAAATGAAACATTTCATCTGGAAATCCAAAGTTTTATTATTTTGTTTGTTTTTCTAATGAAAACCAGGCTTTTTCTTTTTCCCAAGGAGGGCAAATTCTATGAAAATTTTCATTGACTGGAAAGTAGAGATGGAAAATTTTTAGATGAGCCTTATGGAGAAGTCCCCAGTGATGTTTCAAAGGAAGCAAGGCAATTTAAAATTGAAACCAAACAGAGCCAGCAGAGAAAACTTGAGTTCTGGTGGAAGTGATGTGCCCAGATATTTGTGCCTGCACGGGCGAGCGTGTGGGAGGGCTGCAGAAAAAGAGATACCTTCCCAGCTCTCCAGCCTTTCAGTGCTGAGAGGTACCACATCCAGCTCCCTCCTCCAGGTCAGACTCTGCCTTTCTTTCCAGGAGAAATGCTTTGTGTCACCAGACAGACAAAGCTCTAGGTGATGAGCATTGAAAGAGTCATTGCGTGGGGAGGAATGTGCCTTGGGGCCAACAACATCCTTGTGCTGCAGGGACCTGGACCCCCCAGGTGGGATAATCTACTGTCTCCTTGAAGTCAGAGGTCTGGCAGTGACTTACGCAGCTCACCCCGAGAGCTCAGAGCCAGGATAAACCTGATCTGACCACCTGCCAGCTTGCAGGGTTGCTGGAAAACCAACATTGCTGCTTGGTGTTTGCATCCATCCCAGAGCAGCTGGAGGTGGCTTTGGTCTCCCAGTAGCCGGTGGCTGAAGTCCTTTCCCGCCTCTGGTGAATCCAGCTTCAACCTTCCTGACCTGGGATCTCTTGTCAAAAGTCATTGAAATAATCAGAAAGCTGAAAAGTAGCACCAAGGGGGAAACGCAGCGAGAACATCAGCTGCCAGCGACTGCTCCTGCGGCGGCTGATGTGGGGCTGTCAGATACTGTCAGTGTAATTATGGAAAATTGCTGCAGGATAAACATCACTGTATTTGGAAGAGTAATTGTGAGGCAGCCTCGGGTTCCTTTCGGCGTGTCAGGTAGGCACCAATTTTAGCTCCTTGCGCCTTGACAACCTCAGATGCTTGGAGGGAGCGTGCTCTGTCCTCCCTGCTCTGTCTCTCTTTCTGGCAGGAAAATGCAGTCTAGCATTTTTTTTCATAATTTGTGGTTTTTTTCCTATACGTTCTTGGTAGTAATTGTGGTAAAGAGCCTCTTTGTACAATTGTAAGCAACTTGCTGCTGTCTTGAGGAGAGTCTGGCTAGCACTGGGCAGGACTGCTGGAGCCCCAGATTCGATGTATTGAGATGTTTCTTCTGCAACTAGCTCTAAAGTCTAATTTTCCACCACTCTAGCTGTAAAAAAGAGACAAACGGGAGTGGAAGAAATGTCACATAAACCAGGGTTGCGGTGAGAATAAAATCCAACAGGTGTAAATCAAAAGCAATACTATAAACACAGCATCCCTGTCAGGCTCCATCTGCTATTGGGTAAGAAACTAGACCTATTTCCAGTGAAGAATGGGTGAAAAGAGCAGAATTTGTCACTGTGAACGGTGTGTACCTGTGTTCTTGCTGGAGCTTGCACTGGAACGGGGGCACTTTTGTTCTTGAGCCTCTGCAAGCATTTGGCTCTGGATGCCATGTGCATTCAGAGGGTACCTGGTGTTTGTGGTGTCCAGAGTGATTGAGGGAAAAGTGATTGAGAGGAGAGGCTTAAAGTTGGGTTTAAACTCAGGTTTAGCTCCTGATCTGCCTGAAACTCAGAGTGTGACCACAGCAGCCCCTGGACAAATCAGCCCAAACCTGTGGAAGGAGGAGCTCAGAAGAGCTTGGATGGATAGCCAAGCCAAAAAACTTCATGAGTAGGTAGTTACACGGTAGATGGATGTGCCACAGAAATATGATTGACAGCCGGGTAGAAAGATGAGTAGATGGAGAAACGGGTGTGAAGAGATGGAAGGAGACTCTCCTGAATGGAGTAATGTCTCGTCTGTGTAACTCATGACAAGAAAAACACTCAAGTCAACACCCTCCCACTTGTGTATACAGTTGGCAAATCTTGTAAAATCCTGTTAAAACCTCAGAATAACTTTATAAATAAAAACTTTGCTGCCTTGCTCTTTAGCAACAGGGAAGAAAGCAGGAGCTGTGAAGCCTGCCTCCTTCTGTGGCAGTTCACACGGCAACGGGGACATGCCCAAGGCTTTTGCTTAAAACAGCCTCGTTTGGGGATTGTGTCGATGTGAGGTTCACCCAGGAAGGAGCCTGTTGCCAGCAGCCCCTCTGTGCACTCTCTATTTCTGAGCTTGCATCCCTCTGCCTGCACTCTCCCTGGTGTCCCCCCAGCTGGGCCCTGGAGGGAGACCCAGCACTGCTGGAAGGAGACTCAGCCTGGGAACCTGTCTATCATGGAAAACCCTATTATGTGTGCTATTGACAGAGATTAATTTATTGTTAGAGATCTCTCCGATTCCATTAAGGGGAATGCTAAGGCATCTAAGAAATTTGCTGACCCGGTTCAGGCTGTTTGCTTGTCAGTCAAGTTAATGCACCCTGGCACTTCCCAAGTTAATTCATCGCCTGGGTTAGCCAGCTTTTTACACCTTATAAATCATGTTTCTTAAAAACTAATGTTTGCGTATGCTTATTGGTAACATCGCAAAAAATCTGCACGCGCTCTGCAGTTCAGAGACTCCAAAGTAATGAGAAGATTTAACAAAAATCAAGTTTAAGAGAGCTGTCAGAGCTGTCCCTCTGTGCATCAGGGGACTCCAGCACGCATCCCAGTGACGACCTCCAGACAAATATTTGCACTGCCTGTGCACAGTTGGGGTCATCTCTAGAAATTCCTCTATTCTCTTCATCTGCCTCTTTCTTTTGTAAGATTGACTAAACATCTAGATCCTGAGCTGTAGCAGAAAGAGAGGAGGTGCCCACAGTAAGTCTGTTGGGAGCAATTATTACGGAGGAGTTTAGTCTTAATTTGTTGCAGAGGGGAGGAAAAAACCCCCCAAAAAACAAGATCAAAAGGAAATTTTTTTGTCTGCTGCAGGAAAAACAGATATAATGGCTGCAAACTGGTGGAGAAAGAGCTATTTTGGTATTCAGATAAATCGGCTTTTAAAGAGGAGCAATCGGCAGAGCTGCAGATTGATGGTGTTGCAATGGCAGGGTGGCGGGTTGGAGTAGCTCCGTGAGAGAGGAGCGAGGATGCCGGCGGCTCCGTGTGCGGTTTTGCTACACGTTGCTTACAGCAGCAGAGTTTTACCGCCCGTCCTGTGGCTGCATCGCTCCTGCACGGGCTTTGCACCATGGCAAGAAAAATTCTCCGGAGACCGTAAGAGGGAATTTCATCAAAGCTTTTTGCTCCGCGCCTCGCGCTGCTTTCACGTGTGATCTACATCAAAGCACCCAAGAACTATTCGGAGCTCCACTGTTTGGAGCTCCACAACTCGCTGCAGAGTGAGTTGTTTCCGCCCAAAGCAGAAATCCAGGGAGACCTGCCCGTCCTTGCCGACAAGCCCCACGCACCAGCCTCTGCCAGGAGAGCAGCGGGGGGAGAACCC
>NW_009697701.1:0-12408 GCF_000703405.1 Apaloderma vittatum | reverse complement strand
CCCCGGCAGGGACCCCTCTGTGGGGCAGGTCACCCCCAGGCAGCTGATGGTCAGCACCTCTGCCTCTCATCTAGTTTTAGGAACAGGAAACTCCTCACCCTCCCCTTCTCTTGCCCTAAGGGCACGTGGAGGACCTCATAAGTTCCCTTTTGGCACTCAGCCCCAGCGGGAAGGCTGATGAAGAGAGCTTGCACTGCTCTTGGGGATGCAGGAGCTCTGGCTTCCGATGACGAGCCCAAGTGGGTGACAGGGGAAAGCGGCATTTAATGACCCCAGTGCCTTATCCCAACTATTTTTCCCCCATATCTGAGGTTCCCAGGCTTCCTGAGCTGCCTGCCCTTCCACCCCATCCATTACACCCCACGGCAATGCCATGCAGGCACCGGCACCAATTTACTTGATAAATTCTGCTGCTTGTTATTTGAGGGATCAGACAGGCCTTGCGCTTTCGGGAGATTAATTTTTGATTTATTGTCGGCTACAATGATTTATTCCGATCCTTCTCCAGGGAAAAGACAGGGCTGTAAATATTTTAAATGCCGTTGGCTGGTGACAAGAAGCATTGCTGGATGGTAACGGGGTGGATGGGGGATTGAAATCATAGCAGCCTTTCTACTAAATTACTTAGAGGCGACTCCAAATGTCTTCTGGTCTGTTTGAACGGAGGCAGAGGGAAAGAACCCCCGCCACATGGTAAATTGTTATCTTATTAACTGGCTTTCTCCATTTGCCCTCGGTGCTGCTGCTGCTGATTGCAATGAATTGAATTTCAAAGCATGATATGGCCTTGCTAAGAGCACATTGTGCTCCCTGCTGAGAAATAGAAGCAACTAATAGGAGCTGCATTTTCAAACAGGCCAAATAACCAAATGGAACCCCCCTGGCAAGGGACTGTAGGAGCCTTTCTGCTTTTATCTGAGCTCTCAAAGTGCTTTGCAGCAGGAGGTGAGCATCCCCCTTTCCCCACCTCACCTGAGGGGCAACTGTGGGCCAGAAGGGACAATCTCAAGGTCACTTAATGAACGAACAACAGAACTAGGAGAGGCCTTTGGTTGTCCAGAGATACCGGTCAGCGTCCTGGTCACTGGCTCCCACTGCTGCTCAGGAGAGCATCTAGGAGTCCCAGAAGGGCTTGATGTTTTCAACCATTTGGACAACTCTCTGTTGCCAAGGAAATGCCCTAAAACTTCCTTGCGTGACCTCTGCCTGAGCTGGACTTTGCTGTGACCCCAGCTCCTCTCGACAGAGAAGTGTGAGGGATCCTGGGGTGGTCTCAAGCTGAGGTGCTCCCTGCTCCTCTGAATGAGACCCTCCTCGGTGGTGCTTTCTTCATGCTGTGTTTTACTGATGATGTGAGGAACTGGATCATAGCAAAGCTAGATACAGCTCTTGAGGGAGAGGAAAACACACAGTGTCTCCTGCTAACTTATGCAAAAGATGCAAATTGGTTTCTTTTTTTTAAAAAAAATACCTTTCACGCCCTTCTCCATAAGTTTGAGTCAAGCCAGACTCAAAAACTTGAGTTTTCTTGAGGATCCCTTTTTTTCTCTCCTTATGCAAGGATGATGCTGGTGATGGCAGCCAGCCTCGGTGCAGGATGAGGTCTGTGTCACAGCTCTCAGTATCCTGGCATCTCAAACCCAACCCCTGCCGTGAGATGCAGCATCTGTCAGAGGGACAGCTGGAAATAGGATAACGTCCCTTTCCCTGTCTTGAGAGATTTCCCGTGGACTACCCTTTCTTCTCAGTGCTCAGACCCGTCAGCTTTGCCTGTTTGCAGATCACCAACCAGGAGCAGCTCCGGGAGCCCCGCTGCGCCCTGTGCATCCCCATCAACCTAATGGCGTGTGAAGAGGAAACACGCTCAGCGCTCGAGCAGGGCTTGGGGGCAACCTTCTGTTCTCTTGCCCACACTTCACCCCGCTGCTGCTTCCTCTGCTCCTTTTCCGTTGGTGCTTTGAGACCCTCAGCCCCTAAGAAACGCAACAGACTTTGTCTCAACACCTTCTTTTCCCCCACGGTGCCGCTGATGGGTGGATGCTCAGCGCTGGGATTTTCCTTCTCCTGGGAGCCCCGCCACGAGCAAAGCCACCCCAAACCTCCTCCGCCCGGGCTGTTCCCAAGCTCCCATTGCCACCCGCCGGCAAGAGGAGGCTGTTGGGGTGTGACACTTGCACGCACCGAGGTGACAGTCACACCCTAGTGCAGCATTTTCCCTCTATACATCTCCATACCCAGGGTGGGCAGGGACCCCAGCACCCAGCTCACCCACGTGGTGAGCGGGACCCAGTGCCCACTAGCACCCCCTCGTCCCAAAAACAATGGCTCAGGAGGGTGCTGGTCCCAGCCTCTGGTAGCAGATCTGTCTTGTGGGGGTGCAGGAGCCCCCCCTAGACCATCCCACCCTGGTACTGAAGCGTGACGAGGCCTCTGGGCCAGCAGCTGGAGCGGTGGCTCCTTTCTTTCACCTTGTTTCTTCTTTTTTTCTCTTTTTTTTTTTTTTGTTTGCCTGAACAGCAAATAAAATCCTTTCTACCTGCTGCTAAATTGGAAAGAAAGGGGAAAAAAAACCCCCAAAATAAAACAAACCACCCCTCCCCAACCTAACAATAAGTATCTTGAAGGAAAAAACCTGACTGGAGCATTGAAGATAAAAGAACGGTTGTTAAATGAAAATGTTGAAGCAGAAAGGCATTAGACAGCACTAGTAATTGTTAATTTGCACTCAGATTTAGTACGAAGGGGCTTTTATTACTTCAAATATGCATTTATTCTGGTTTTCCATTTGGAGCAGTACCACGCAGATGAGCTTTCAAAGCCCCAAGGTACTGGGTAAAATAAAAAATAAATCCTTTAATGGATTTTCAAGTCTCAAGTCCCAGCAACCACTTTTTAATTTTTTTGGGGGGTGTTACTCTTTAGAGCAATATAGCGTGCAATCACAGCAGCACGATGGGTGTGCTGTTATTTTGCTGAACTCCTTAGGGAAGGGATGGCATCACCATCAGGGGCTGAGATGGAGACACAGGCAGGGTCCCTGTGAGGGCTCCGGGGCTGCTACCTGACAACACAGAGAGCTGGAATGCCAGGCGAGGGGACTTTAGAAGAGTTTTCTGATGTGCTCTTCATTTCTTTTTTTTTCATTTTTTTATTCCCCTGCGAGAAATATTCTGCTTGAAGTGGGAATCGATTCAGGGAAGTCTGACAGACAAATCATATAAACAAGATCAAATGAATTTATGACTGTTGTCCCTTCTAGCTTGATAATCAATGAACTGTCGGGGGAAAGATGCTGGAGTGGCAAAGTGCTGGGTCTATATCAGCAAAAGCAAAAGTCAAATCAAACACTGTTGGACGCTTGCAGTTGCTTTTGAGGCACAGGCAGGCTGGAAAATCATTTGATTTACTGACTTCACCCTGAGCTGGCTAAACACTGCCCAACCTGCACATCACCTCCTCTTTGCAACCGGTGAGGTTTACACACGGGTGCTGAAACTTGTGGGTAGCTGTGGGTTTTTCTTATACTTTGCGTCTTTGCCCGATTACTCGTGATGCTTTCCAACCAAATGATTTTTGTATGTCTGAAGGGAAAGCTTAGAACATCTAACATGCAGGTGGTGACCTACTGAGCTCCTCTGTAAGGCGTTAGAAGGGATCTCTAAAAAGTGCTCTGTTTTCTCAGCACTAGGGTTTTTTTAATTGGATCCAATAATAGTGAATCTGATAGTTTCCATAAACATCCCTACTATAATTGTACAGCAACACACACACCTCCGTGCCTGAGTAAGAATTAACTCCAGGGTTACTGGTCCTGGGGAGCCCCAACCTGCCCCAGCCCGTGCCTGTTTTCTGTGGAGGCTCAATCATTGCCGCTTCGTTAATGATCTGTGTGTGTGTCCTGCAGCTTTATGATCTGTTATTCTCTCTAAAGAACTCGGGTTTCTTACAAGTTTGTGGCAGAGGCTCCCAGCGGGTGGGTTTTACTGCCTGAATTGCAGGGCTGGGACAGGCTCATCTCGGTCTGGTCCATTAACAAGTAATCACTTTCTCTCCAGCCCGGATTCCAGTGGTTTTTGCTTCTCATCTCGTTTTCTTGAGCTTGGAGTGAGCTTTGAGCTGTGTTGTGCAGCATCGGGAATCACAAATAAAACCCAGCCTGCTCCGCCCCTCTCCAGTCCTATTGCTGGTGTGGTTTCTCAGGACTTAAGTTCTTTTCAGATGTCCTACTGACTTCTTGATGTGAGAAAAACCTTATTCCTCACGATCACCCCAAGACCACGCTCGCATTCAGTTGGGACCCCCCTCTGCCTCTTAATTCCCTTCACACTCATGGTTTTCAGTGCCTGCCGATGGGATACCAGGGTTAATGCCCTTGCAGGCAATCAGATGAGCAGAACTGTGCCTTCTGGCCTCAAAAATCCATCAGTTAACCCCAGCTCAGGCGAGCACCAGGGCTGAACAAGCTGGGCCCCTGCTCCCAGCCTTGCTGTCAGCATCCTCCCCCGTGCCCGGCCAGCGATAAATGTGTCAGATGCACTAAGCTTGCAAGGATCGATACCCTTCACAGGATCAACAAAGCAATTTGCTGTCTAGGTCTTGTTCTGTTGTGAATAATAAGCAGCCGGGGAAGCTTGGCCTATGTAACACCTTGTGCACTTGAAATCTGGAAGCCACCAGGGACTGTAAAAGCAGGGAGCGGAAAAACACGGAGTGCGAAAGGAGAGAGGGGAATTACAGCCACTGATTGTCAGCATCAGCTTCTCGGAGAGCTAATCTGTTAAGGGCTCTCCAGGTTCTCAAGTGCTGCAGGCAGACAGAGTGTAGGGATTCGCTGGGGTGTGAAGGTGTTTCTGCAGCAGGATGAGGGCTGTGTCCCCCCTCCCGTGGGTGACCCACCAGCAGCTGGGTCACTGCTGGGGCTGTGGGATGGTTTGGGTCATTCCAGTGGGCAGTTGACATGTTGTGTGGAACCTCTCCCTTTAAAAGCTTCCTTTTTTAAGTAGTCCTCCCACTTCGGGGTGTGCACACCTGTGCAGGGCAGAACATCTCTGTCCCCTCTGTGGAACAAGGATGAATTCCCAAAGACAGATCTCTTGGAGACCTCTCCAAAACCACCCTCCTCCATGAGTCCTTGCCTAAGATCAGATGCAAAACCAGCTGCTGTTTTCAGAAGGTCGCATGACTAATCCAAAACTTGGAGAAGGAGTACAAGGAGGGACCCATGAGCATATCAAACGATGCTCATTCCCAGGGCCAGCCTATGAGCCCTGCCTGAAAGACACAGAAGACACACTCGGCTCTCTCTTTGACAGAGGTATTTTGTCCCTTTTGCTCCCTGGAGTGCTTTCAGCATACCAACATCAGTCCATTAATATTGAACCCAGCCCTCCTTCCCCTTAGCAACAGCATCAATATTTATGATGTGTAGCTAATGCAGTCTACTTATATGATTTCTAGAATTTCAGGTGGGAATTCTTTGTACAAAAGACCTCTATTACCTTTCAGTATAGGATGCTGCTGTTCACCTGCAAAACAAGTGTTTTGGATCTGCAACCTTTCTTTTACAAGCTATTTCATGCTGAAGAGACCCAGCCTGCAGCTGCTTCTCAATCATGGATCATTTAAGTGGGAATATAGGCATCAGAAACCCACCTAATACTAATTGCTCTGCTTAGGCAGGTTTCTGTAAGCGTCTGAAAAGGATCAAGCCTATTGATTAATTAACCAATAACCCATATACAGGCTTCAATGAGAGCTCTGCAGCTGTGTGCTTGTGTCGCTTTGCTGCCTTCAGTCACACCAAATGGTGAGCAAGTCGAGCACCCTCAGGGTTGGCTTTATTAGCCTCTTGAAAGACTGTGAAATGTCTGTACCAGGGCAGAACAAGGAGCCTGGCGGTAGATCGGTGGTGACGGAGGGAGACTGATGTTGCGGATAAAAATTTGGTCCTTGACTATGGAATAAGGCTAATGCCATGGGGCTGGTGAGTGATGGCTGTGAACGGATTCATGAGGGTTTGAAGCGTCGTGGGGAGCAGCTGGTGAAACACTCAGGAGGAGAGCGAGGCAGCTCCCTCAGGCAGGGTGCAGGAGTCCCTGTGTCGTGGATGGGCTGCACCAGCTTGTTGGGGTGTCAGGGTGTGTAAAGACCTGCTTTGTCTTCTCTGGGCTCTTCTCCCCACTCCACAAGCTGATGCTGGCAGCTCTGTGCTGCTGCAGTTTTGGTGTCCTGCTGTTGTTCAGCAAGGACTTCAGTTTTCAAAGGGAATAATTCTGAAAGGGCATTTATCCTCCCTGGCAGAAAAGGCTTGCTGCAGCGGGGATCTTTTTTCAGCTCACTGCCTGGCTAAGGAGGGCTGGGAGAAGTTTGGCTGGGTTGGTTTTTTTTCTCTTTTTCATGGAAATAAGATGTTCAGCAAGAGTGTTGTTTTCAAGTCAAGCAAAAACATTGCTGAGTGTTGATCAAATCCCACGTGCTTTATTTTTGTTCAGACTTGGCCATTTAAAGAAGGAAGCCAAATACTTTGTATGACCCAGTGCAATTACCATGCCTCCCTTCCCTGCTTTTCCTCAAATTAACTGTTTGAGTGACTTTTAAGATGGGCTTACCCTGCTGTCCTTTGCTTCTGCTGTCACCTCCAGACCCTGTAACTCATCTGTGGTTTATAGGATCCCAGGGTTTCCCACCAGTCCCCAGGGGAGAGGATGCTTCAGGACTGACAAATGCCAAGCACGGGGCAACCAGCCGGGCATCCCACCTCTTGGCACTTGAGCCCTGTGGAAAGCATCAGGGACAAGGCAGCAGTTATCTGAGTGACAGCCCAAACACTGAGAAATCCTTTATGGCTCCCAGCCCCAGGACTGGATGTTTCTGTCAAGCCACATCCTCCTTCAGGCTTGAAACTTCTCTCTGCTCTGGCGAAGCCGCTGCCCTTTTCTGTCTAAAGCATCTACTGGCACGGTAGTTGTTAAAAACAGTCGGCTCATAATTATGTTCCCTCTCTTTAAATTAAAAGCCTGGCATTTATAAATCAAAAATATCCACACCGGGATTTTTCCTGCCCTGGTATTTTAAATAATAATTATTAATTATTCATGATTAATGAATGCTTTGCACAGCTAAATGTCTTCCTTCCAGACAACCCTGTAAAATCATTTGCTAAATTGAGAGAAATCTGCTAGCCTAGTGGAAGCAGTAAAAGTCCCAGCTCCTTCTGGGGCTCTAGTGGTAATGCAGCAGACCTTGGCTAATATATGACCAAATTTCTCACCAGGGAAGGTGCCTCTGGTAGCTAATGAGCTTGCTCTTTAACATCTACCTGATCTAGCAGCTCCATGAAGCCCAGTTTTGTCCTGTCTGTTGCAGGATCACCCCAAGTGACAGAGCTGCAACCCGAGGGGCTACAGATCTCCTGTCGCGTGCACAGCAACAGAGGGGAGAACAAAACCTTTGGAGTTTGAGACAGATATGTCCAAGTTAAGAGCCCAAAGTTGAGCTCTAAAACACTGATCCCAGCTCCAGGACTCGGTGTGTTGAAGAGTGCTTAGCTTTTAACAGTCCTCTTGACTTCACTCTACAAAGATAACTACAGAGGAGTGTTTTCGTGACAGCCACCACTGCTTGTTGGTCCCTCCAGCTCTAGGAACACATTGACTTTGTCATTGGTTTCTTCTAGGTCACCTTTTCCTTCTAGGTCATCTTTTCTTTCTAGGATTCACAGCCAAATTTCAAGTTTCCCAAATATTTGCACAAACTCAGTAGAAAACAACGGTCCAGTTTCACTGGGACTGGCTTATAACGTTGACCTCTCTGGCAATTCAAAGCCTTGGACAAACTGGCTGAGAGGCAGCGCGATGCTGACCGCGACACGTATGTGCCTTCAGCCCAGCCAGACATCCTTGTGCACTGTGTGCATCCCAGAGGCTGTGGTTTTCTTCACTGTGGCTCACTTTCTGTAGGATTTCTCACTTAGATTTTTTCTCGAGTGGTTGCAAGATGCTCCAGTGCTGCACACCTTTCTGTTTGCTCCTTTTTTCCTGTCCAGCAAGTGCACTGGCAGCAGAAATTGGTGTTTTGCTGCAATCTAGTGGTGGAGCCCATGGTGGAGGTTCATGGTATTCAGGCTGAAGACAGGCTCCCAAGCAGGTTTTCCCCAGGCTCTAACAGGTAGACCCTGACTTCCACGTGATATAAGAGATTCTCGTGTGTATGTGCTCTGTCCTTACAATTTGTTCATCAAATGAGATAAAAGCAATGTACACTATTCTTCATCTTAAGCAATAGAGAAGACAGATAGTGCACACGATACACGATGCAGAAAGGTGTTTTGCAAAGTATAACCTTGTAAATTTGCCATCTGGAGGGCGCTGGGAATCTTTAGGTTTTGTGATAGGGCGTGTTACTGACTTCTTGCATAACAAGCAGCAGATTCTTATTGAAAATCAAGGTGATTCAAGCACAGGCAAGCTGGCCTAGTCTTTCCCAGCTGAGCAAGCCCCTAATCCTCTGGCAGTAAATAAGTAAATGGAGGCACTCAGTGCCTCTTAAGTCAGTAGAAGTACTTGCAGGCTGTGATGAGAGAGAGATGATGTGCGGGGTGGGGAAAGGTAAAGAGGTTGGTTTTGTTTGGTTTTCATTTGTTTTTCTCCTCCTCTTCTTCTCAACCCTTCCTTGGGACCCTGAGGAGCTCTAAGGGAATAACAGAATTCAGCTTTCTGTTGAAAACATCTTTGTTTTCATCTTCCTCCCAACCTCCGTGCAAAACAGAGGGCAAGTGCTGGTGAGCACAGGGATGCAAAGCAAACCTGACTGGCTCCAAAAGCTGATGTTCCCAGGGAAAAGGGAGGGAAGATGCTGGGCAAAGCTGCCTGGATTCTTGTATCTGTGATCATGAAATGTGTCTGGAAGGAGCAGCGTCAGAGCAAGGCTTTGTTCACATTGAGCTGCTCAATATTTCATGGTAAGCTAGTGTTAGACACAGGAGTCTCCAGCAACGCCTGGAGCTGTGCAACAGAGAGGTCTCTGTGGCCTGGCTGCCTGCCTGCCTTCGGCCACAGCGGGCTTAGCTCTCAGCTGTGCCAGCCCTGGTGTCATCCTCCCCAGGCTATTGGCACCCCCAGGCCCCCAAAACTGAGGACCCCACAGCCAGCATCCCACCCAGCTTCCCTGGATCTAGTCTAGAGCTGCGATCCGGGGTCTGCAAACCATGCAGAGGAATTTGACACAGGTAGAGAGGGGGTTGTTAAAGGGACTTTTTAAGGAAATAATATCTTTGGGATGCTGTTTTGAAAAAAAATTCTTAGGGCAAGTTCAGTTGGGGTCCCTGCTGGTTCAGGAACAGAAATGTCAGCGTTTTGGTGTGGAACTACCTGGTGACATATCTCAGGATTTCACCTACCTCTGATTTGGGGTGGGCGTGGTCTTGATTGTCCTAGGCAGGCAAATAAAGATTCAAATTTTTTTCCTTAGATCTAAAATTTGAAGGAAACCTTTCCTGGGATGAAGGCTGGAGAATGCCTGGCTGACACCAAGTAAGCCTCTCTGTGGGGTGTCAAGTGCTCACCTGGCCCCGACTGCAGTTCTTTGCCTTTGCTTCTGTACCTGTAACATGCACATGGAGAGGGTTTTACTCCCAGCACCAAGGAGCTCATCCTCTCTGATGAGCATTTACATGGACATGAAATAGCTGCTCTCCCAGTTTGTTGCAGCTTTTCCCAGTCTGCTGAGATTGGCCAGCGAGCACTGGGTGAGATTTACCCCTGACAGTGGTACTACGACTCTGTGTTTTGGGGTTTGTGTGGGGTTTGTT
This sequence comes from Apaloderma vittatum, assembly GCF_000703405.1. NCBI lineage: Eukaryota > Metazoa > Chordata > Aves > Trogoniformes > Trogonidae > Apaloderma > Apaloderma vittatum. Next base: position 2,600 of record NW_009697701.1, on the reverse strand, counting down.
GGGTTTGCTTTTTTTTTTTTTTCTTTTTTTTTTTTTTTGCATGCTAAATTTAATCTCCTTTAGCAGGAAAACACGGTTTGGTTGCAGCAGCAGATGGCAGCACTGGATAACGAAAGGTGTGTGCTGGACTGAGCAGAGCTCTGGTGAGTCCTGGGCATCCACCACCACCAGCAGCCTTATGGGACAGAGTTTGGTGTTTGCTTGTGGTTTTTTTGTGTTTTTTTTTCTTTTTTTTTTTTCGCATACTGAATAAAACTGTAGATGTGTTAATGAGGCAAAACACCTCTGCCAGAGCTCCTGTAGCTACAGATGGGAAGGGCTTCACGTCCTGTGCTCTCAGCTAGGGAAGGGCAACAGCATAATGATTTATGTCCTAAGGGCAAGCGAAGATGCTGCTCCATTAAAATAAAGTGCCTGGGATGTTCATCCATCACCAGCCCTTCCTGAAAGGCTTGGGTGTCATAGCAGGGTGCTCGTAAATCCATCTTTCCTAGCGCAAATGTTTTAAGGCTAATCGATACAACGAAGAGGTTGGTTGGAGGAGAGGATCTCATCCAATTTCTCCTCATTGCCCATTCCCTGGTTAACTGTGTTAATTTGATTGCTGTAGATCTCTAGGGAGAAAGCAAAGGAAAGGGACCCTCTATGAGCTCTTGAGTGAGGACAAATATCCAGCGCGGTTCTGGCGAGGAATCAGAGCCAAGGAGGGAGCACACCACCTCCCAGGACTGGGCTCTGCCCTGCAGGAAGGTCTGGCTCAGTAACCACCACACATATGTCTCTCTCTGTCGGTATGGGATGTCCTCCTAGCTCAGCCGAATGCTTGCCGCAAAACACCGAGCACCTGGCCCTAGCTTCGTGCTAATTTTAACAGTCAAGTGTCACAAATGTATTTTGCAACTAAGATTTACTTAGCTCTAGATGCAGGCTGGGAGACATGTCTCAGTTCCATTTCCTCCATGTACGTGTGCTTGAAACAGTCTCCAGTCATCAGCGCTCCGCTCACTGTTTCTTCAAGTACGTCGCACAGAAGGAGCTACAAATAAGAGTAAGCAAATTTTTGGTCGTAGCACAAACAGCTCGGCACAGTGTGTTGCAAATCAGTATTTGTGTGATGCAGGTAGGCAGTGTCTCTCTGCAAAGAGATTTACAAAACCAAGAAGGGTTATTTCAGTTCCTTCCCAGTGGGCTGCTTTCTAACCAACATCACTAACAGGAGAGGAGGGATAGATGCTTGCAGGAACAAGGAGGAGAAGTGAATTTTGCAAGATAGTGAGAAGCCTGTGAAGTAATGGTGTGCCTTCAGAACCCACTGGAGTTGACAGCAACCAGCATCTTGGAGGGACACTCTATTTAAGAGAGAGCTCGAGTGACATTACATACTCCTGCCCTAAATCTTAGCTATACAGCAGGATCCCTGCAGAAATGGCAAAGCCTGGATGAAGTCTAATGTTTCCAAAGGTGCTGAGCAGCTCCAGAGTAAGCCCGTGCCTCGGTGACATCAATAGTAAAAGGGTCTCCAGCTTTAGACACCTGATTTCCTTGTAGTTTGCTGCCAATCCCTCTTTGCTCCTGTGTATGGTTTGGCTTTTGCCTCTGCTTTGACCAGCAGCACTCTGGTAGTTGGAGATGGATGGCTGGAGCTCTGTTCTGCACTGTTTCAGCTATTCTTAATTGATTTATTTTCTTCATTTATAGCAGCTAGGTCATTGCTGTTTTGCAGAATCTCCTTGCTGAATCTGGTCTCTTATTACTGTACTTATTATTCAATAGTAAAAATGCAGTCCACAGCTTCTTTTCCAGATCCCTCGAGGAAGTTTCTTTTCTCTGGTGGTCTGGTAGACCCTGCAGGACACACATTTAGTTCTTTACTGACTTTCATGGATGGCAACATGTGTAAATGCAAATGTATCTTTTGGGCTCAGTACTTTTTGTGATAAACCCTCAAAGGATTCGCATATGTGGTGTACATCAGCATGTTTGGTGTATGTTGTCTAGCAAGATACGCTAAATCAATAAGGATCAGTGTGTTGCTTCTAGAGAGAGTGTCTATATTAGTTTCACAACCTCAGCACAATATTTGTCGTGTAATAAAATGTATGGCGAGGGAAGAGGTGAATCGTGCTGCGAGTGTTTCCTAGATGGGGGAGGCTTTAATTAAACTGACATTTCTGATAACCAAGTCGCTGAAGAGATGTCTGGGCTGTGATGTTAGCAGAAGCCTCTGCTGGGTCACTCGGTGGGGGAGAGTGCCTGATTGCAGATAGCCACCAGCTGACGTCTTACCCAGAGCCAAGCTCTGATACTTCTGCTCCTCTTCAGCAACACTCTCCGTGGCCAAGACCTCCCCAAAAAAGTGGCCATCCCGCTGCTCGGGAGGCAGAGAAATGTGCTGAAACCCGGGCTTCCCCCTCAGCTCTTGGGAGCTCAGACAAGCCTTGCCTTTTCCTACCCGGAAAAAAACCATAATAATAATCTTGGGATGGGTGTGACAACCCGCGTGGTTTGTAACTCCGGTTGGTGCTTTTTTATTTTAGTGCCTGCGGGAACTTCAAGGGGCTGCTCAGCCAGGAAGGCGGAGCCCGTGCGCGCCAAGGGGC
>NW_009697700.1:40855-41953 GCF_000703405.1 Apaloderma vittatum | reverse complement strand
TTTTAAACATGATTTTTTTTTGTCCTCTGCGTCGCCTTTTTTTCCTGCCCACCCCCCCCACACACACACACACCTCCAGCTCATCATGAAAAACGTGTGAATTTGGGGCTTGCAGATGGCACGCTGGCGATTTTACAAAGGGCTATTTCTTCGGTCATTTATCCCAGTTCTGTGGCTGCCTGCCCTTAAATATGCTTGGATTCTGGTATGCTTCAGAAATACATGTGCGCTTCCTTTTCAAGATCTGAGGCTCTGCTCTGATCAAAAGAAATAAAAATCCCAACCGCCCTAGGCCGGGATGTTTTGCTCCCAAGCCCTGGGACTTGGGAGAGGACAGCTTGCTGCCTGCGTGCTCCGCAACGGGGTGACATCGGGCCACGGCGAGGACGGCTGGCCGGTGGCGTTGATTCAGGACAGGAAAAAAAAAAATTAAAAAGCAAAACCCAGCACTGGAACATCAGTGCGGGTCTGGGCTCTGCAAAAGATGGTGTCGGCACCGTGGAGGGTTTGTTAGTTCGTGCCTGTGAGCGCTCCACAAAGGAATAAGCCTGATTTATTCTGTCTGTTGCTTGCAATCATTTCTGTTTTACAATCTGCTTGACAAGTTCTCGTGTGGGCTTTCAGCAAGTCCTCACCTTTATTAGTTTGCTACGGGAAACGTGTTAACCCAGCCTGTTCTTACCTAATACTGAGCCACTTGGACTTTTATTTTGAATGTTTGCTAATCCTCCCGGTGGATGCCTGTGGTTTATACTGGATCAAGCACACAGAAAGTCGAGTGTGTTTCAGCAGTAAATGTGTAGAACGAGAGGGGCTCGATTTCCCACTTCTCTGTAATGAGGTTTACAACTCTTGGGGTGGACTCTGGGATGGTACAGCCTCAGGAGGCTCCGCTCTCCGTCCAGAACCGTGAATTCCGGGCAAACCCCGGCAGGTCTGATCGCTGCTGCTTGCAAGCGGTAACTGAATCACCTCTTAGTGATTTAGTGCACCTCGTGTCCCCGTTGAACAATACAAGAAACTATTACGGTTAAGTGCTCTTCAGAGGGATGGCAGGAGAAGGACAGCCCCAACAGTGGGAATAGCTGCTTGGTTCTT
>NW_009697700.1:15121-40824 GCF_000703405.1 Apaloderma vittatum | reverse complement strand
TAAATCCTGCTGAATTTAGGTGAAGCCTAATTGCTGAAAAGTGAGTGTTCCCAGGGACTTGGTGAGCTGGAGGAGAGCTGGTAGGTGAGGTTTATTTTTAGTTCAGTTGGAGAAGATCTGGAAAATGCACCCAAGGTGAGCGTAGCAGGACGTGGTTGGTGCAGGAGGCAGACAGATCCCTCCTGGTCCTGTGGGATGGGCTGTGCTCTGCTTCCAGTGACTCAGCGTCAAAGCTGCTCTCATGTGTTTCAGGGTTCAGCGCGGCGATTCAAAACCCGTTGAAAAAGGCTGAGCACCGCCTTTCCAAATTCTTTTAGAGCTTTGATTTCGTTGCGTTGATTCTCGGTAAGGAGACCTGTGCTGATGGCAGGCAGAGTCATCTTTGTGCCCTCATCTGTAGTGGGAGCTTTCTGGTGCTCGGCTCTGTTAGCAGCAGCGTCGGGGAGTTAGCAGCAGCATCAGGAGGGGGTGACTTGGCCAGTTCTCAGCCTGCTGCGACTCGCACCCACAGCCTCCGTCTCTGCTTCGTAGGTGGATACGAATACGAGTGGAGCTGCTTCCGTTACTGAGGTAATGGTGGCAATGTTATCTGGCTGAGATAATTAATTCCAGATGCTTTAACCTTAGTAGCTTGGCTTAAGATACAAGAAGAAGCAACATCTTTTGTCTTTCTACATCCAGCAAGCATACACCCAAGTGTCCCTGGCTTCCCCAGAGCGATTCTAAGATATTGCTTAAATAGCAATGAGCAGGATACAAGTGACCTGCTATAGATGGGTTTGGAGAAGGTTGGCATGTGGTGTGGGTCCCTGGAGGGCCACCAGGTATGTCAGTGTTGCTCTGGGAGAAAGAGGAGAGCCGCACCTGTGGGTGCTGGTGTTGGTGCTGACTCTGCCTGGGTTGCCTGTGGGGAGCAGATGCTGCCTGAGCATTCTCTGCAGCTGCGCTGGGGTTGGGAGCTGCTGGGTTTTGCTGGGTTTTGGAGCCAGAAGAGCAGCACAGGCTGCGCCTTCTGCCAGCTGCCGGTCTGAGCCCTCTCCTCCTGCTTTTGATGCAGGCTGAATGGCACAAGGGGAAAAGGGACACGAAGAGGATCCTTGCATGGAATCAAAAATCCTGCGTGTATTTTGCTCTCAGCCCAGACGCTGCTTTTTGTCTAGTCAAGCAGAAAAACATCTGCTTTTTGTTGCTCCAACCAGCCCACCAGCAAACAGCTGCCTGCCCTGGCTGCCCGGCCACACTCGGTTTTCTTCTGCACAGGAGTTGCGGAGATGAACCCCGCTGGGACACGGTGCCCATCCTCTGCTGCACCACGGGAAGGTGGGCGCTGCAGCACCTGAACGCTTCTTTACCAGGTCCCTTCTCGTCAAAATTGTTTCTGGGCACTGAGTCCGAGCTGAGACTTAAATAATTCATTTGTTGAGCTCAGTCTCAGTGAGATTGAGGCTGGAGTATAAATGTGAGAAAGACAGGGACATCAACGCTCCAGTCTTTATCCAGCCTGCTGAATATCAGGCTTTTTATATGGTGATAAACAGCTAAGGAACGAAATTGGAAAAGCTGTCTGGGTTTAACAAGATGGCCGTTTAGTGCCTCCTGTTCACTTGTTTTCCTCTTTTTATCACATCAAAGAAGAGTGAATCAATTTCTCCTTAGAGGATTACATTATTCCAGAGGCCTGGAAGGACCCACTCTGGTTACCGGCTGGAGGAGATTTTAGATGGAAAGGGGAAAACAGCATTTTTCTTATTGCACCTGTTAATTGCAATTTGGAGTTTCAGCTGCATTTCTTTAAAATTCCAGAACCTGCCTTTGTAAATCTTAAATGGCCAGCAGCATGCGAAGGGCCTCTCTGTGCTGTTCTTTTGCACAGAAATGGCATCGTCACAGGGGGATTTCCAAACCTGGGCAGTCCCTCAGGGAGGTCGTGCCTTGCAGAGCAGCACGGTGCCGATCGTTGTACCCTCCCAATCGCTGGGGATGTTTTAAAAGCTGGTAACAATTTCTAATACTCACTGATAATGCTGAAGTGCCCGGGGTTCAGTTGGGAAAAAACAACAGCTAAAGGACTGGTGGGTGTAGCTGAGTCCCTGCCTGGCACAGGGTGCTGAGGTCCCCACCACATCCCAGGGTTCCTGTTACATCCAACGGTCCCTGACACATCCTGGGCCCCCTGACACCTGCTGGGGTCCCTGATGCCTCCCGGGATCCCTGTCACAGGCGGCAGGGATGGGGTGTGCAGGGGCAGGGATGGGGTGTGCAGCCTGCGCCGCCACCCAGCGTTACCCACCCAGCATTACGTCACCTGGAGCCACACGCACTGGCTGCGGGTACCCGGAGGGCAGGACAATGCTGCAGGCAGAGTTAACCCCTTCCTGAGCATCCCGAGTGCCACTTGGGTAGCACAAAGGGATCTTCACAGGGCTGAGCCTTAGTCACCCATGTCTGTACGGTCAGGGGCTACCTTTTGGGCACGGGTGCTCCCGTTTCAGGAGCTCGCTGGATCCTCCCGGGGCCAAATGCAGCTGCTTTGTTCTCCCAAAACAGCAGCAAGAAGCCAAACGAGAGCTTCAGAGCTGAAACAAGTGTTGCCTGCCTGCGGAGGTTTTGGCACAGGCAGTTTCCTGAAGGTTTAGGTTATACCAGAGGGCAGTGCCAGCCCAGCCATCCGTCACTCACATCAGCACGGTTGCACCGGGTTGCTTGCTCAAGTACGGGTGTATGCGGGAAGGATTGATGTTACGTTGCCTCTATCAATTTCTTTTTTTACTAGAAAGGTGGCTGTCAGAGCCCCTGATGTGAGGCACAAAGCGAAGTGGCACACAGGTTCCCCTTCCTGGACCCACCTTTGACCCCAGGGTGGGCTGAGCCCTGCGCCTGAAGCTGCTCGGTGATGTGTGCACGGATTTTTGCGGATTTGCAGAGGCTGTTGCCAGATCCTGAGGGGTTTTAGCTCTAGCAGCCAATAAGGAAATACTGCAAATTCTTACTTTTCTGCTCAAAGCAGTGCCAGCTGAAAGTGAGGCTTTAATTCTGCTGAGGTTCTTGTTTATTTTAAAATGAAAGGGTTTGGTGACTGTGACCTGTGGAGATGCACCGTGCCACCACTCTCCTCCCCAGGACCAGCTGCCTCCAGCCCTTTCTCTGCTCCGTCACGCAGGAGGATGCACTGGCAGACGCCAGGTACTGCTGGTCCCTCCTGTGGGGTTCAGGGTCTCTGTTTTCCTACCAGTGGCTTGTGCCAGGGGTGGTGGCAAGGTGCCTGCAGGGCTCTGAGCTCCTGAGAACCTGACACTGGTGGCCTGGGTGCTCCAGATGTTACCTGTAGCATCTTCAGTTAAGGAGAGGAGCGGGGAAGGGCACAGGCACCCGTTAGCACCAAGAGTTGGGTCCGAAAGGTGGTTTTAGGCTCACCCAGCTGTCCAGCCAGCTGAACATCAGGCCAGTTCATTAAGAACCTAACCCATTTAATACCTTCTTGGCATTCCCTTTCTTCTTTGAACCCAGCTTTGGGAGTATGATTTGTGGCTCATGGTTCTGCAGACTTTAACAGGGAGTTGTAAAAGTGGAATAAGTAGGTGTAACATGGTCAGTAAATCTGGGCCTGGGTGTGCTGAGGGTCACAAAGTCGTGTTGGTGGGTTGCAGCTTGTGACTGTGACCATCCACCACCCTCCTTCGCCCTGATGGCACCGGGCTCTTTTTCTAACACCCTCAGTTCTGCTCTGCTGTCGAGGAGCCTATACAATCTATTAGCTTAAGTTCATAAGAAGATTGGGCATCCGGTCCAAACGGACTGCTAGATCCTATTTTAATAAACAGCAAAATGAAAATCATCCCTTTAAATTGCCTTTTTAAAGTTGTCGTGTACCACGGGAGAATTCCCCCGCGAGCGCTGCTGGCGGTAAGAACAGTATCAGCATCTGCTGAAGGTTGCTGGCAGAGTTATCTTTCCACTGACTTTCCTAAGCTGATTTATTTATGGACATTGGGCAGACTAGTTTAGACTGGAATGTAGGTAAAGAAAAGATGACTGACTAAAGCCTTCATTGTAATAAAATTAAGCATTTTCAGAAGAGAAACAGTATGCAGGATTAATTATTTCTATCTAGTATATTAAAAGGGAGCATATAGGAAAAAATCCCTTCTCCCTTCAGCCAAGTGAAGCATTCAGTTTACAGAGATGATTAACCATGGGAATTTGCTGAGTATATTTTATTACCGCGTAATCTTCTCCAGGGATAGATGTGATCCTCAAGAGTGTTGGGGTCCGCTTACTCCTTTTCCTCAAGTGCCCTTGAGACCCACTTTCAGACTAATGGCCCCGGGTTTGTTGTGCTTTTCAGGCTGATCCCGATTTTCAGCCCTTCGTTTAAATGAGCCCTTGATGGATACGGATATTTTCTGTAAATGCCGTGTCTCTGGCTGGCTGGGTAAATAAAGGAGCGAATGCTTCTTCAGCATAATCAAGCTTCTGCAAGTGGTTCAGCGCTCGGCGGAGGCTTTGCCGTGGTGGCGCAGGGAGAGCCCCAGCATCTCGGTGGTGGCACGTCACCAGCGAGCACCAGTCCTGGTAGCTGGAACAGGAGCGTGTGTGGTCCCACCATCTGGAAGATAAAACATCTCAGTAGTGCAGTGCTTGCTACCTAAGGCTCTTTTGCTCTAGTTGAGGTTGAGCAAGGTGGTTTGGGGCTCTTCGGCGCATGTTCTTGCTTTTCCTGCAGACCCAGTTAGGTTGGGTTGCTTGGTCATGCTCTGCACAGTGTCGCTGGCTTCAGGGATGCTCATGTGTCACCATCACCGTTTATTTGAACCATGCCAGGGCTGAGCATGCCTCACCCTCTTTGAACCGAGTCTAGGGGTAAGGAGCTAAAAAAAGGGGAACAGGAAGAACCTTTGGAAGACTCATGAAATTCCTCTCGTGCTGTGGAGACCCACTCGTGCAGGAGGTGGCCTCGACGAAGACAGCCAGTCAGCACAAACGAGCGAGGTCTCGCCTTCACTAATGCCTGGTAGTGAATTTTCTTTTGCTGTTTACCCAACTGCTTCTGCTTTTTTTTTTTCCAAAAGCAGGAAGTTTTCTAAAACAAGCCAAGAACAGCCCTTCGATGCAGATAAAGGGGAAATGGGAAAACTGATAATTGAGGTAATTAAGAGCTTGACTCTTGCTTCTCTCCCAGAAAGGAAAAATCGATGAAGCCCTGGGCAGTCACAGAGGTACAGTTGGTGGGAAGGGGTGCGGGCATGCTCCCAAGCCAAGGCAAATCTTCCACTGAGCAGCCGTTTGGGAACATGGATGTTTCCTGAGGGATTAGGCCCCATTACTGTACGAAAGTGAAGTCCTGTTGCTGTCCCTGCCAGCCCCAGCTCTCAGAGCCCGACAGGAGATGCTGGTGAGGGCGGCCTCGGTGGCTTTTTCCCTCTTTTTAGCTCCACTGCAGCTTTCCAGGCTCCAGTTTTCTTGATGTTATTGTAGATGAGGAGGGGTGCACAGCATGATCTGATTTCTGTATTGCTCTAAATCAGGGCATGGGTTTTTCCAAAGCATTACTCTCTTGTATTACATTGTAAGATCTCTTCCTTCCACCTCTCCTCCTAGCCCAAGGCAACTGTCTCTGCAGTCATTGATCTTTTACATCTGAACACCGAGGAGCTCTTTGCAGGTGTGTTCGCATACGTCAGGGAGGAATGGGTTGCTTTTTAGGATCATGATTTCACCCACTAAAGCAAATCCAGGAATCAATGGGAGGCTGAACAGTGCTGGGCATCATGTCCTACGTGGTCTTCCCAGAGGTTTGGGGTGTCCATGGGAGTCCCAGCATCTGGCACCCTCTGCACTGCTAGGAGCAGGAGGGAAGCGGGCACAGCTTCGTGTATGTTTGTTAAAAAGTCATCTGGAGCCATAAAATCCTTGCGTTTAGCCAAGTGCGGTGGATGAGTGAGGGATTTGATCTGGACCCTGCATCCAGTGAGTCTTTGTAGGGTTATACAAGCTGCTTGCTGTATAAAAAAGTAATTTTGCATTTATTTCTGAGGTGCTGCTGGGCAGCGGGTGTTGGGACTGTTCCGAGTTGCAGACCTGGCGCTGGAGTCTCCTCTCCTGCTGTGCCACAGCAGCACTGGATCAGCCCTCCCCAAAACACGTGTTTCCAGGTGAGGGGAGGCACCTGCCCTCATGCTGTGGGCACGTTTTAAGTCTTTTAACTGAGTGCCAGTGAGCAGTAAGGAGGCAGAGCCCGAGCACACTGAGCTGACTGTCCGGACTTGGGCTCGGGAGCTCCTTAGTCCTGAAGCCGGAGCGGAGCATCCCTGGTTTCAGTGTTATTACTGATCTCTGCGTTAAATACAGACGTTGCCGAATCCCCAAGGCCTGTCCTAGATTACAGTGAGCTCATTTTAAATTCTGGGCACTGCGAGTTGTCTTTTCACGGGGTTACTCTCAGACCCTGAACTGAAATTTGGAGATGGCATCGGGGCATGTCTTTATTTTCAGCTTACTGGCAGGGAAAGTAAGGTGAAAGAGGCCAAGTAACCCCTTTCTTGGTGTTTCTATCTCCGAGCAATCAAATTGCTTTTTTTTGCTGGAAAGAATTCTTTCATAGGTTCTGCAAGTGCCTCCAGTGGTCGTTAACTGCCAAGGGCAGCAATTAAACGATGTGTCCAGGTCTGGAGAAACTCCAGGTTCATTTTCTGCCACCAGTTTTCTTCCCAACCTTGAACAGGTCCTGATCCCAAGGGCAGCTGTGCTCATATTCCTTCCCTCGGTGCTTACAGACCTTGGGGCATCTGGTACCACGACTGGGCTGGTTCCGCAATGGCCTCAATGGCTTCGCCCCAGACACAAGAGCACGGGGCCCTCGCTGCTCTGACATTAACTGAGGTAGCAGGACAGAAGGCAGAGAAAGGTCTTGCAGGGGCCAGCGGGCTTCCGTGCTGGTGCAAGAGCAGGGCTGGATCCTCAGGCTTTGCACAGCACCGAAGCTGCTTGGAAGGGAGGGATGTGCTGCCGTGGGGTTGCTGTTTGCTTGTTTGTTTCTTCGTGGTGTCTTTTCCGTGTTGACGTTCGGGCGGGGAGGTGGTGTTTCGGGGAGGAAACGTGAGCTGTGCGAATCCTGCGGCGAGCTGCAGCTCCCGGCTTCGCAGAGGCTTGCGTGCCATTACCCGCGACACTGTTGACGTGTGCATGGCAAGTGTCGTGCGTGGTGCCGCGGAGTTGCCAAGAAAAGGCAGAAGAGCTGACAGCCAGCGCCTGTTCGCTTTCTGGGCAGGCAGTTTGCAGCAGATGAGGCAGCCTCTCATCTCATCTCATCTCATCTCATCTCATCCTCATTTCATCTAAGGGGGGGCTATAAGAAAGATGGAGCCAATCTTTAGCAGGACCTGTCGCGACAGGGCAAGGGGGAATGGTTTTAAACTCAAAGACAGTAGATTTAGACTGGATATAAGAAAGATATTTTTTACAGTGAGGGTGGTGAAACCCTGGCACAGGTTGCCCAGAGAGGTGGTAGAAAGCCCCCATCCCTGGAGACATACAAGGTCGAGTTGGATGGGACTCTGAGCAACCCGATCCAGTTACAGATGTCCTTGCTCACTGCAAGAAGTTGTACTGGATGACCTTTAAAGGTCCCTACCAACTCAAAACATTCTATGATTCTGTGATCCGAGCAGCAGTCTCTGTTGTGCCCTACTAAATCAGCAGTAATTGAGGAGTTAATGGCTGGAGGAGTCACTATTGCTGTCAGTATTTGATCGTTGTATCCATTGGACATATTTGGCACATGTAGAGCGTTAGTTTCCGTAGCTGAGTGGGAAAACTATTGCTGTGAAGTAAGCTGCCATGGACCCATGCTGGGACTGGCTCTTGACATGAGCCCACCAGTCAAAGCTGAAAGCAGAGAGCCCAGCCAAGACTGCCTGCAGAAGCCCTTGCCTTAGCCCTGTTCCCACATTTATCCCACAGCTTGGGTGCATCTTGCCTTTTGGGGGATGTTGGGTGTTCCTTCGTGGCCATGGACTGGGATGGGTTGGTGCTGTGGTCCCTTCTCGTTGGCAGAACCACTGGCTCCAGGCAAGAACATCGCTGTTCCTGACAGCCCTGATCCTGTGCTGTGTAGACACAGCATTTAGGGATATGGTTTTGTCGAGGACTTGTCAGTGTTTGGTTAATGATTGGACTCAATGATCTTAGAGGTCTTTTGCACTGTGGGCAATTCTCTGATTCTGCACTTGCATGTGCTTTCCACATCAGATTTCCTGATCAGTGTATTTCTCTCCAATGGGCAGTTCCTGCCCTGGTGTGGTACTCCTGGGTGAGCCTCTCCGCCAGCCCCTGTGGGGAGAAACAACCCTCTAACGTCAGGGAGAGCAGCACGAGGTCAATGCCAGCGCCTGTAGCAGTCGGTCAAGTTATTTGAGTCAGGAAATCCAGACATGTAGGAGGCTGCTGCCACCAGGCTGGTGGTGATGCAAGGCGGGGAGGAAGAAGGAAGCCACACAAAAGTGGAAAAATAGCGTAATTTCTCATGGTGTGAGGGGGATTGGAGAACTGTCGAAGAGTAGGCATGTTCCTGCGGAGAACCCGGTGCGAAGCCACCCGCTCGCGGCTTCCCCGAGGCTGCTCAGCCGAGCGGGCTGGCTTGGACCGAAAAGCGTCAGCGTGCGAATAGAGAGAATGAGACATGGTGGTAAAGCCTGCATGAGGCACCAATATTTCTGAAAGGATTGCTGTTACACCACCAGTCTGCAGGGAGGAATACACTGAGACAGACAGAGACCAAGAACAAGATTTTCGGAAAAATCAGCTTATTCTGACGCATCCCAACTGCACATAAGGTGCCCAGACCAGCAGTCTCTGGGGAAGTGCTTGTGTCCAAGTTGTGGTCCTGAGAGCATCCGAGGCACAGGACACCACAGCAAATGCACAAAACCCCTCTGATTTTGCTGGGCTTGCTTTCCTTCTTACTCAGGTTAGCACCCAGTGTGGTTGCACCCTCTGTGGCGAGAAATGGGATACTTGTGCGAATTGTAGCACTTTCTCAGCCTCTCCTTCTTTTTTTCCAGGATCATACCCCAACTGGAGAACTCGCCTTCACAGGTTTCACCAAGCAGCCTGCCTGGCTCTGAGATTTCGGAAGCTACGAGGACTTACTTGCAAGGAATGAGCCGCTACGACCTGGATGAGCTTGATGCTTACTGGTTGGAACTTGTTAATATGGAGCTCAAAGAAATGGGTAAGTATTACTGTTGGTTTTTCTCCTTGCCTGGGCATCCTAAAGTTGGCATTCAGGCTTTTAAAGCAGTGATGTGGAACAGATACACCTTGAAGAAGAGATCTTTGTTTTAAGGCTCTCCAAAAGAGATCACGTGGATTGCTGAGGTAGCATCTCGATGCTTCTCACTCACATAAGGGTTTTGGGACGTGGTGCAAGAAGAACAGGGCAAAGCAGGTGTTGCGTGCCCCGTGGAGCAGGGATCTGATGTGCGGAAGAGCCGGTGGATCCAGAAGACTCACGCCCGTGCTCTGTGTGATCACCATCATCTCCTGTACTTGTGCTGCAGGAAGAGGTGTTGGTCAGGATGGGTGTGTTGAACCCGACTCCTCTTCCTTTGGCCGGCCGGATCCAAAAGCATTTCTCCAACATTTCTCCAGCCGTAGCCAGCTGAGCAGGTGAAGTCAGAGGAAAGAGGATTTCCTAGTGAAAACGTGTAATTCTCAGAAATGCTCATTCTGGGAGGTCTCTCCCAGATGTCTCTAAATATCACAGCATCACGTTGTCTGCATCGCTGCTGTTATATCACTGCACATTCTTAAAACCCATTCGTCCATTTCGGTTGAGTGCAAGTACCTGGGCTTGGAATTTGACCATTGGCACTAGTGCTCTGCATGGTCTGCTGGGCAGATTTGTTGGCACAGACATGTGGGTGTGTAGTCCTGCCAGACTGTGGAGGGATTTTCCAGTCCTTGTTAGGAAAGGGTTGCTGTGGTGTGGCTGCTGTTGTGCAGGTAAGAATAACAACACAGTAAAACATTCACCTTGTAAGGTCACTGAAAGCTTCGTGAGGCATTACTCCCTGTTGCAAAGGTCTTTCAAGGGTGTGACATAGTATGTTAGCAAGAGCTTGAGCAGGTGGGATTGTCCTCTGCTGAGCAGGGAGGTTGTGCTGGGTCTCACAGCCTGCTCGGTAGGAGCTGCAGCGAGATTTGCTAAGACTGCGGTAAGATTTAGTTGAGTAAGCTTGCACGGAGGGTACGTGAGTTCAGGAGTTGGCCACTACTTGGTTGCAGATGATGTCGGTTCTTCTGATGTACTCACAATTTACAACCAAATGTTGTTACTGTGATCTCCGGGATCTTGAGGGTGTTGCAGAGGCTGTTTTTAGAGTTTGGCTAATTATCTGCTATATATATCCCATATATTGGATTTCCCATAATCTCGATGTTGTGGAGCCTGGGGTATCACTGGCAAACCGCAGCCAGCTTTGCCCTCACTAGCTCGTCCTGTATTAGCAACCTCAGCTCTGTTGTTGGCACTACCGGGTTTTGAGATACTGGCAGCTGCGGTCAAGTCGGTGAGCAGAGCAGGGGGAGCTCCTGCTCAAGGACCTTGCAAGGGATTCACCCATCCTAACATCAAGAAACCAGGCAGAGATCTGTCTTCTTCAGCTCGGTTAGGTTAAATTTGATTGGCTTTATTATTTCTTCCCTGTATTAGGTTACAAAAGTGACGTCTTAAGTGGCTTTCATATGCGGAGCTCCTGTGCTGATGGGTACCTGGAAGGTTGAGATGAGACGGGCGCCGTAAGGGCAGGGATGTCCCAGCCCCAGGCCCGGCAGGACCTGGCTGTCCCCTACAGCTCCTAGCGGCTTGTCACCTTCAGGCTGGCGTGTGACAAATCCGAGGGCGTTGGCAGCACCGCTGCCTTGGGAGCCTGTTGGATTTCAAAGGGGAGCTTGAGCATCGACGCACCCTTGAACCCCGTGTCGAGACCCGGGCAAGACTCTGCCACTGCCCCTCTGTGTGATTTTGAGCAAGCTGCGTTTTTCTTCCTTGGGCTCTTTGTCATTTGTCAGCCAGTCAGCTTTTTGAAGGACAGTCCTCAGGAGGTGTTTGTACAGCACCGGGCTGGATGGGACCACAGTCTCTGACGAAGCCCCTGAGCTCTCATGCTGTAATCAACGATAAATGGTAATAATGAACGCAGGGGATTTCAGCAGTGGTGATGCAAAGAGCCTCACTGTCCATCAGCTGATTCTCCAGCCTATTTCTGCTGCTCAGAGAACTCTGTAATTACTGCCTGAGCCTTAAATATGCTGGAGAGAGAGAGAGAGGAGCTTTGAGAACCGGCGTGTGAAATGCAGTGCTTCAGCCCGAAGGATTCTGGTATCTCACCCCATGCACCAGCCCTCCCGACACCTCTAGCAGTGCGAGGGCTAGCGCGTTGTTTTTCCCCAGTAACTCGAAAGGAAAAACGTGTGGCCTTGATTAATAACCCCACCCGGCACTGTGGGGAGCTGGGGGTCTGGCAGGTAGGGAGCAGGATGGGTGCTGGTGCTCCTGGCCATGGGACCATGGTCGCATCACCCACACCAGCCCTGCCTGGTGCTCACGGCTTCTTCAGGGATGGGGAGGGGGGATGCATTTCCCAGTCCCATGGAAGCAATGGGGTTTGGGTGGTCGTCGAGGAAAGCCATTTCTCTTGTTGCTCACCCTTGGGGCTTCCAGACACGTCAGGGTGGGATTTGGGCTGCCCTTGGCCACCTAGGTTGGTCTGAAGGCAGCCCATAAATAGCGCTTTCTCCCGGAAGCCTGTGATATTAATGACACGCTGAGATTTCCAAACCAGCTTTGCTAATCTCCGAGATCATTAACATGACTTAACTGGAGAATCGCAGCCTCTCCTCCCGCTCAGAGAAGTCAGGAGTTATCTCCCAGCCTCAAGAGATACGCGGAAGTTTAAATTCCTCCTGGGTGTTTAGCTGAGCTGTTGTCACTGGGCAGTCCGGGGGCACAATGTGTCATTCCCGAAATATTTAACGACAAAGAAGGAGCCTGATCTCTGACTGGCTCTTGAGGAGCCGCGGGGAGGGGAGCTGGAAAACACCTGTGAGATCATCCATCTCGCTTTGTGGTGATCCACGTAGCACATGCCTTTTCCAGTCCTTTTTAGGTCACCCCAGGGATGGAATTTTATCACCGAGATCAGATAAACCTCCGGATCACACCAGCTCTCTGCGCTCTCCCAGTTAGGTGGAATTGCTCCGAAAAGCAGAAGTTTTACTCATAAAGCAGCTTTAAAAAGTTTTCATGTGCTCCCCCCCACCCAGTAAGATGCCTCAGTAGCTCTTACTCTACTCGGTGGAAATGCACTGTTTAAAGAATTTCCCTGCACTGGAGATGAAATTAATATTTAAGCATGCCTAAATGTTTTATTTGTTGCTGCTGCAATTTGAGATAGTAAAAAAAGTGGGTCTGAAGGAGTCTGAATGAAACCCTGAACCAGATTTATGTACTTGCCACTCCAGGCAGCACAGGCTTTTCCTTTTAGAGAGGAGCCGTGCCGTAAGTCTTCATTTCTATATTAACATTTTACGCTGCGTTTTGTGATCTCCACTAAATTCAAAGCTTTTGTAAGAGTGGGACTAGAGAGACTTCAAAGACCGAGGCTGAAAGATCCCTTTGCGGCGATCAGCACTTCGTAAACACACGGAAAATCCTCAAGAAATTGCTAAAAACGTTGCCGGTATCAATTTTTGCTGAAGGCAGAGTCGAAGTTTCTCAGTATTCCCTTGACTTAATCCATATGGCGTATGCTGCTCACATATGCCCACCACAGCTTCTATCTTGGGAACTGGAGGTGTTCCTGGTATTTTCTGGCAGGAACACGCAAAGGTCACATCTATTGCTTTTGAAGCTCCGGGGGGAATTCATCCCCGCATACTTGAGATATGTCTGTGTACTAATGAGACGGTACCTCCCTCGGCAGAGGTGAGATTGGTCAAGTAGACGTGGAGTAAACCGAAGGCGGTGGAGTAACCCCGGGGAAGATGTGCTCAATGGAGCGGGGGCTGCCGTGAAACCTGCGCCACGGAGAGCGGCTGCGTGCCCCGCTGGCAGCGCCGGGAGTCCCTGCCCAAGGCTACCCTCATCCCACCGTGTCCTTCCAGAGTTGGGGGAGCCCCTTTTTCCCCTTTTTTTTCTGGGTAGATCCCCCAAGCAGAGCCTGTCCCCATGCAGTCAGGCTCCATGCGCTGGGCAGGACCACCCAAATACCTGTCTCTGGGCTCCCCAGCCCCAGCTGGCAGGAGCATGTACAGAATCTGTCCTTTTTGGAGTGGGATCCCTTGGGGGCCGGTTAGCTCAGTCAGTTGAGCGTGGCGCTAACAGCGCCAAAGTCACAGGTTCGATTCCCATTCGGTCCCCATGTGTTGCCTGATCTAGTCGAGAGGGGACGTCCCTGATGACAGGGAGGCTGGATTAAATGATCTCTAAGGTCCCTTCCAGCCTGGGCCATTCTATGATTCTATGATTTAACCACCATCCTGGCTTCCTCGCTCACCCACAGCCATCACGGACCGCTCGCAGCGATGACCCTTCCAGCACCCTCCCCGTCGCACCCAGGCTCACCCTGCTTGCTGCATGAGAAAGCTTAATAATGCAGAATATGTTCGGATGTGGTTTTTTTTCCCCTCTTGTTTGGAAGAAATCCTGCCAGTTCGGCGCTGTTTTCTAACATGTCTGCACTGCAGCCCACAACAAACATGCCTGAAATCTTTGTTCTCTCCCGAGATCATTGCACGAGTTATCATTTTGGCAGCAGAGCCGTTCGGTGCCTGGATGGACGAGCCAGCAAATCCTCCACTACGTGGTGGTCCCTCACAAACAAGAGATGTGTTTAGTAGAGGTATCGATGAGTATCAGCATCGCCCGCCGTGAGCACCTGAACTCGCTCCTGAAACAGTGGGAGCCGCGGTGCCCCTACCCTGTGATTATAGAATCATTTAGGTTGGAAAAGACCTTTTAAGATCGTCGTGTCCAGCCGTTAACCCAGCAGTGCCAGGTTCCACCACCAAACCGCATCCCTGAGCACCACATCTACACGTTTGCGTGCGGCAGCTTGCCCTCGTGCCGGCTGAGGGGAAGGGGAGGAAGAAGAAGAACTGAGGTGTAAGTAATCCAGGCTAATTTTGTGTGAAAATGGCTTCAGCCTTTAAGCAAGGAAAGCCAGAAATATTTGCAGGTGGCAGTCCTTAAGTTGTTGGCAGAGGTGACAGCGCCATGAGAAGGGAAAGCCAAGCTTGCTTAACTCCTCATAGAGACAGATATTGCAGGAAAGCCGCGGTAATCTATAGATTAGCAGGGCTGGGAATCAGCGGGAGAAGCTTTAGACATTTTGCCCCTGTGTTTTTCAGCACAGTCACGTTTTTTACATCATTTTGCTGTTTCCATAAATTCCTTGCAGTAATTGCAGCCGTTTCCAGTGACGTTGGGAGAGTTTTGCTGCTGGATGGAGCAAGGAGGCTTTCCCCAGAAGTGCCCCGGGACAGCTCTGTCAGCGCCGAGCATCGCTGGGGAGAGAGGTGGCGGCAGCATAGAAAGCGCCTTCTGAAACATTTTGTCATCGTCTTAAATTCGAGCAATAATTGATGTCGGTGGGTGGCGGAAAGGGTGATAATTGGTTCCTGTAAATCTTTTAAGTGCATTAGCAGGCTGCGTTGGTAACAAAACATCTCGAAGTTTCGCTGCGGATGCTCGGGTTGCGCGGCGCACTTTGCGTCGTCGGTCGCACTTTGCGTTAAGGCTCTGGACCTAAACGACACCGATGACAGATGAGTGAACAATCGCTGCATCTCCCGAGCGTTACGTGCCTGCAGGTGATGGGTCGGAGGTGCCTCCCAGGTCGAGCCGGAGGGGCTGTGAGCTGGGGGGAGATCTCAGGAGCCCGTGGTCCCTGTGCCCTGTGCCAACAGCCCTGTCCCAAGGGAGCTGTTGTCCTTTAATTTTTCAAAGATACTAAGAGACAAGCCTGCATCATCTCACAAGTGCTTTCCTTTTTTAAAAAAAAAAAATTTTAAAAAAATCCAGTAATTTTCCTTGTTTATTTATGTTTTTACTGAAAAGCAGACTCCCAGGTTTATAGCTTGTGAATCGGCTAATGGCACAGCCTGCAGTCCTGATGACTGTTTGTTCATGAGCTGTTTTATCTCCAGGTATCCTCCACAGGGTAAAAGGATTTATTGTTTCAGTAAATTGATTTTAGTGGAGCAGTTTAGTCAGAAATAGGTCTCTGTTTTGTGAAAGGTGGCTCTCTGGCTATTTTTTTTCCTCCCCACGCAGTGAGCCGGCTCGCACCGCGACAAGGAGTAGCTGAGAATTCATTTAGCAGAAGAGTATTGCTCCTTCATGCCACATAAATTACGCTATTACTGACATAATTATAACGGAGAGCGGCGTTGTGTAAAGGAACGTGCCTGGTGGTTCTCCCAAATCCAGCGCTGTGGCTTCAGTGCCAGCCCAGTGATCTCAGCTCCTTTGGGATAAAATATTTAAATTTGGAGTTTCAGGTGCTCTCCAGGCAACTGCTGCAGGACCTGGCATCCCTTCTCCGTTTCTGAAGCCAAGTCTCCCTTCTCCACCAGGAGATGCTTCCTCTGGCTGGTCTGTGGTGCCCACCAGGATCCTGCCCAGGGTCCTTCTCCAGCTGGGATGCGGTGGTGGGGACCCTCCTTCTGACCATGGGATGGTGCTGGGGCCGTCCCATCAAAACCGAGCATCGTTGGCGTGCTTGGTGTTAACTGGGCAAGGGTGGCCTCATTGCAGGGTGATGGACATGGAAGCTTTTACTTCCACATCAATGTTTTGAACGTGGCTCTGAATCACCAGTGACGATCTTGGCGTGAGATTGAATTCTCCCATCTCTCTGTGTCCCTCTGGGCAGAAACTACGGAGAAGTAAGCAGCTACAAGTCTCCAAAAAAATTCCTTTTTTTCCCCTCACCTTTCATACAAGACCTTGGCATACCTTAACCAGGTAAAAATACCTTTCTCTTGATCAGCAAGTAGAATCGGTGGTCCTGGTAATGGTCTCAAATATGACTTACTCCCTGGACGTCGCTGGGTTTACTCGTTGTAGCCAAGATCAGTATGTGGGTCTTTGCTTTCCCTTCCCTGGGGACATTAACGGTGTC
Organism: Apaloderma vittatum; assembly: GCF_000703405.1. NCBI lineage: Eukaryota > Metazoa > Chordata > Aves > Trogoniformes > Trogonidae > Apaloderma > Apaloderma vittatum. The sequence continues at coordinate 24,640 of NW_009697700.1, read as the reverse complement.
CCTCGTGCATGAACACAGGGAGTGTTCTCCTGAAGTGTTTTTTTGGTTTTGGTATTTAGCTGGCTATGATCGATACAGATAGCGTTTTCACAGCCAAAAAGATGACAATTTTATGAATGGAGTTTTAATAGCCCAAACTTCGTATGATGCAGAAGGAGATAAATGGAGCACAAATGGAAAAAGCACTTCACCCTCAGGCCCCATTGTTTAGTGTTTCATAAACGATTAATCGCTTCATCCCCATCAAGTGCAATTGTCGATTCAATAAGCTCCGAGGTATTCTGAATGGCGCTTGGCAAACGAATTCCTAATGTAATTACATCTAAATGGAATGTGAGAGCACGCGTGCGTGTGCACGGGCAGGCGGGAGAGAGCTGTATTTTGCGACGTAACGGGATACCAGCCACGTCTCACGTCGGTTGATAAGGAAACCCCGCCGGGGTGCTGGTCTCGCCATGGGATCGGTGAGGACTTTCTGCCCGGAGCGATGCCGCTGGATGGAAAGTGCAGGAGGCGGGATGGGAGCCGGTTCCTTCCACTCGAGGTGAAATGGGAGCGGTGGCGATGCTGGCGTGACGCCGGTGCGATCCTCACCCTGCGGGCAGGTCAAGGTCGTGATTCCCATGGATAAAAAAAACCTCCCTGCCCTTCCTCACACTGCCCGCAGCTGCCAGCCCTCTGCCTGCCCTTTCCCCTGAGCACCGAGTGTCTCTAGAAAGCGCACTGGGAATGCTTTAATGATCATTTTGCTTTCCAGAAGAGCAGAGAGAGCAGAGCCTGAAGTGTTGGGAGAAAGGGAGTAATTCCAGGCTGACACTCTGGTACCCGCGGTAGCAGATGCAGACTTGAAACACTCACCAAGAGGAGTGTGGTTTTGTTTAATGCTCACAGAAAGCCGGGGCTTGTGGATCTCTAAGTGTATTTATAAAAAAGTGACACCGTTAAGACAGAAATAATGCTCTGGCTTTGCCTGTAAGCTACTCCCTGCCCTGTTGCGGACCGGCACGATGCCAAGAGCGACCCGACGGCTCCATCCCAGCTCTGATGTCTCGTCGATGCTTCACGCGTCTGAACTCCTCCAGCCCGGGGCTCTGCGGAGATCCCGTGCCCATCGCCGAGGCCTCTCGCTGATCAAACACGTATCGGCAGGTTCCTCGGCGTGTTGCGGCGCGGCAGCCCAAGCGCTTGAAAGGGCTGTGATAGGGAACGGTGTTGTCTGTCTTAGATGGTATCTCAGACTCGACACAGACATGTAAAATGCCAGGCTAGATGTTTGCAGAGACTTGTCAAGCCAAGGGAAACCGTGCCAATGCGAAACGTTGGGGAAGAGCTTAAAAAGGCAGACAATGGTGCCTTTGCTTGCCAAGCGCGCCTACGGGTTGCTTTCCCCCTTGGCAGAGTTTTTTGAGCTGGTCCGTAGCTGCTGGGGGAAGGCGCAGCCCCTGCTCACCCTGGGACAGGGACATCATGCCGTGGCTTGAGAGATGCCTCTGTTCTCACTGCACATTTAATTAAGAACTGCTTTGTGTTAGTACTTCCTCAAGCCTTTTTTTTCACCTTTCTCTACTTCTCCCTTTGCCTTGCAGCAAGGGAAGTGGACAGCAAAGTGGGTCAGACTCCTCTGATGTGACGTGCTTTCCGGAGCATCCTGGCCATCATCACAGATCATATACACAAATGAAATGCAAAGACTGAATGTTTTTCATTGCATCCCGCTGGTAGCTCTGCCCTATCTCGGGGCCTTCCCTGGTGATGACATAGTGCTCACGAGGAGACGGAGTGCGATGGAGCCTTAACTCTGCCTCTTCTCCCTCATGGAGAACCTCACTTCTGCTGCCTACAGATTTTTTCCCTTCTTTTTTTAACTTGCCTGGAGTTGCATTTGTGGCACTGGGATCTCGATGTGCGGCTGAGATGCAGCACTTTTGGGAGCAGCCTTCAGTGTGACATGGTTTCGGTGCTGCCCATCTCCTGGCAGCGGCATCCTCCCTGTAACAGTGGCCGGGTGTCCCACTGCTGGAGGCTGCTGCTCGAAAAAAGCCTCTCCTGGTTATTGGAGAAAATTCTAGGAAAGTTCTTGTGCCCCTGCTTTCCACTGAAGAACCTGGTATAGGGGGAATAAGGTACAACACAGCAGATCTGAGCCCAACTCCTGCCCAGTTCTGACCTTAAACCCAACTAGGAAAAAAACCCTCATTTGTCCTCAGTTTCAGCCGTTGCCTTCAGTTTTACAGTTCCATTTAATTGGCCTCAAAAGGGACAATTTTCAGTCGCAACAATTAAAGCATTGACTTTGTGTGGCCGGAGCTTGTCTGAGCCCTCTCTGCAGAAAGCATCTTTGCAAAACTCGTCTCCTTGAACATTTAAACTGTCAGCCCTAATTATCCGCATTGCTTCAGCTGAATAGGTTTCTTTCCTCTCAGCCAGCAGCAATATTTTGTTACTGTCTCTGAAACATAAACTGCATCCCGGGTTTAGAAGCAGCCGTTTTGTGAATCGCCGCTCTTAACAACGCCGTGGATTTGCCTCTTGAGCTGCAATCCAAAACGCTCCCTGAAGGCTCCCGCGCCGGAGCCGTGTCGAGTGTGTCCTCCTCTACCTTCTGCCTTGCAGAAAAGCCCGAGCTGGACGAGATCACCCTGGAGCGAGTGCTGGAGGAACTGGAGACCATGTGCTACGAGAACATGAACATCGCCATCGAAACGGAGGAGGGCTTGGGCATCGAGTACGACGAGGACGTGGTGTGCGACGTCTGCCGCTCGCCCGAGGGGGAGGACGGCAACGAGATGGTCTTCTGCGACAAGTGCAACGTCTGTGTGCACCAGGTGAGCCCTCGCTGTGGGGGGAGAGGTTTTGGGCACATCAAGCTCCCATCCCATCCTCTGGGTTCCTCCCATCCCCACTGTCGCCCTTTCCCTGGGTTGCTGCTGAGCCCTGTTACCGTTTTCTGATGGATTCCTGGCTCTTCTCCAGGAGAGTGAGGATGGCAAATGGGGTCTTGGGAAGCTGTCAGGCAGCAAATGTGCTTTTCTTACTTTCTTAGCCCCAACCTTTCATAAGTGCTCACAGAAATACGCAACCAGCGGTTGGAAACTGCTTCCTGGCAGCTTGCTTGGCGCCCTTCTCCTTATTCTCTTGTCTCCCTGATATTTTATACCTCCTCTTCCATTAATGTGCATATTCTTCTTTCTTCACCCCATCTTTTCGTTATTAAACTGTGGTGGGGATCGTTAGCACCCAGGGGTGAGCAGCACCCTGTGCGGGACTGGCTGGTGGTTTGGGAGGGATGCAGGGCTGCAGCTCTGCTCTCGCCTGGACCTCCAGTGTCCTCCGTAGCATTACACTGGGGTTCGAAGGACCTTCCAGATCCGTTAACTCTCTGTCTCACAGCACAGGGTTTCTGTCCCAGCTTTCCTGCTGTATGAGTGTAGGATTTTGTTTTACTTTGCTGCCCAGAGGAAAATAATTTTATTTTTAGAATTGTATGCAAATGCTTCAGGCCCTTGCTAAGGCGGGGTCTGTGCGCTCCTGTGCTTAGGGAAACCTTGACAAGGAGAAAGCAGCCCTGTGAGGGTCTCCTGGGTCCTGCGTGGGACTGGGGAGGTTTTGCTGGTTGTGCTTTGAGGAGAAGCACTGTGTGGTGCTGGGGCAGTGGTGGCAGCTCCTGGGCTTCACCCTCTGTGTGAAGGGTTTGGGTTTTTTTCCCTCTAAAGAGAGCCATTTGCTCATCTTCTGGGCAGCTTTTCCACCAGCGCTTCCTGGAGGTGGGAGGGCGCTGGAGATATCTATAGTTGCGGGAGGTGGGCGTTTTGAATGGTTTCCATCAGTGAATCAGATTCTACAAAATGCCAAGACGATTCAGAGTTTGAGGTTGCGTTTCTTGTGTTAGTTTTGTGTGTGTGTGTGTGTGTGTTGTTTTTTTAACAAGCCCAATGGCAATGCCAGGCTGTGAGCTGACACCTGCTGGTGGGCAGGGGCTCCGGGGAAGGTGGGCAGTGTCCCCAGGGCTGCCCTGGGGACGTAGGGACCCGGCCGTGCCCACCACGGGCTGTGGACACCCTGTGGGCTCAGCTTTCAGCCCCAGGAGCAAAGCGGTGCTGCAAAAGGGGACACGTCAGGCTGGATTTCAAGAAGGCTGAAAGAAATGGAAGATTTCCCGTTGTTTGCAGTGAGCAGAGTCCAGCCCTAAGCTGCCTCTGATTAAATCTCTCTCCCAATTTACCCCCTAAGCCACAAAGTCCAGAGCCACGGGGCGTTACGTGGAGTCTTGTTTCTCACTCAACCCACCCCGTGCCTTTACCAGCCCCACATCCAAAACCTGCCGAGGATGGTGCTTTCCCTGCAGGTGTCTGGGTGCTCCAAGGATTTGGGCAGCGGGAGCTGGGGTCCCGCAGGACGTGACCAGAGGGATGCCTTGTCCACCTGCATCCCTGCAGGACGGGGCAAAGGCAGGGCTGTGCTTAGACACAACATCGGTGGGTCATGGTACCAGAAATTATCGTTGGAATCATATCATCTGCGTAACGCAAGCCGTGCAGCTTGCTCTTAATTAGTTCCTACGAAGCGTAGCTTTTAGCAGACGCACGTGATCTTCATTTTAAAATTTCACAGCAAGGAGGAATCTTCCCCCTGACCCCTGCCGCTAAATCGTTGTGGTTCATTGCTCTCGCAGTGACAACGTCGCGCTTCTGTTCCGCGTGGGAACGAGCCATCTCCAGCTTCCAGCCGCGACACCGGAGTCCTGTCATCACTGAATTCCCATTCCCGAGCCCTCGTGGACCACACCAAGGTTTTCTGTGGCTCAGCATCCTCCCCGTTCTTTCAGTGTCCCCTTCTCAGTGATGCTGAGCCCGTGACAGGCACAGCGATAAAAATAGCCGCTCTGCTCCTACTCGGCATTGCTCTGGCTCCACATTCCTGGAGCACCTCCCGCCTGGGGCTGGACTGGGAGAGCATGTTTGGCTGATAACCCACCTCTGGATTTTCCAGAGTCCTTCCTTATCCAGGACAGAGCCCCTGTAGTATTTGCTCCTGGGAGCAGAATTACACCTTCAGCTGCTCTAAAAACCTCTCAGAATAAATAACCGAGAGCCAAAACTCTGCTAGAGATGCACACCTGGTCATAATTCCTGTTTTTCCCTGGGTTTTGGGATCAGTCTGCCAATTTATTCTCCTGGTAGTACGTACCAGGCTGATTTTTGTCGGGTACTAAATCACATGTTTTATAAAACTCTGTTACAGAAATGATTTGTCAGATTTGCAGGTGCCGTGAAACACACAGTTAAGTCTCTCTGAACCGTGTAGGCTCACAGGAATAATATTACCTCCCTTAATTCCTTATTATCCCAATAATCTGTTCACGAAGTGGCTTTTTCCCATTGGAAATCACTATCAGAGTCAGTTGGTGCTTTGGGGCAGCCTAAAGCCAGGTTGTAAAGTCTCTTCTTGGCCAGCAAAGACCAAGGATGCGCTTTTCCCGCGCTCGCACGTCTCCGCGTGACCCCTCCGTCCCCCCATCACTTGTGGTGACGATGACCTGCGGTGGGAGGATGGAAAGCTGTTCTTCTGAAGGGGGGTAAACTTCAAGAAGGGGAGTTGACGAGTGTGTGGGCTCCATCTATGGCCAACAGCGCTGGGGGTCCTTGTCAGCGCTGCCCCCTTGCCTTCTGCAGGGACGCCGGAGCAGCCAGATCTAGAATTAATTCTATCACCTCACTTAAAGTAGCGACACGGCCTGGCGTTAGTGCCCAAGGCAGTTGTCTGCCACTCTCTGAAAACCTTTTAAGTGCGAGTTACCAGGACCTGACGGTTAAAAACTGCCTGGCGTCAGTAGTAGCTGTTTAATACAGTTGTAAGTTATGGCCAAAGTGGGAAGTATTTTATCAGCATTGTTAGGTGATACGGCTTATCGTTTGGCTCTCCTCCAATAATGGGAGAGAGATATTTATGACACACTTCGGCTTCTCTGCGTCCTGTGCTATCGCAGCACTTCCAGGAGCTCCGTGGGTGACCCAGGTCCTTTAGTTCTCACTCTTTTGGCCGTAGACTTATCCGTGTCTCTTTTAGATTGATCGTCCTTTACATTTATCATCCTTTATGGTTCCTCCCTTCCGATTTATATTCACCACTGTGGATTTCCCCTTTTCACCTTTCCATCATTATTCTCGCTTCCCCTTCAGACTGCGTTGGGCGTGTAACCAGTGTGGCCATCTTTCCGGGTCATGGGGTTGTGGCTTTTCAGCCCTCAGCCACCAGCGCGGTTTTCTCTGCGCAGTGTTTCTCATTTCTCTGACCTGCCGTGGGTCTGGCAGCTGGGCAGGAGGTGAGCGGGCAGAGCTACCGGTGGTGGGGGCTCTGATGGAGCAGCCTGGTTGCCCACCTCCAACTTGGGGCCAGGCGGACGCTTGACGTGGAACACAGCCTGTTTTCACACGTGGCTTTTAATTAAAACCCTGGGTGTATCAATCCAGCACGAGTATCTGTGTAAAAATACGGAAGGTAGCAAGGAAGGAAGCTCTCAGCCATGCTCTGCTCTTGGTTGGGATGCCCAGATGAGGTGACGAGGTGGGGATGGAGGGGGAGGATGCTGCCTGGACTAACCTGTGTCCCTGGTGTGTGCGCAGGCGTGCTACGGCATCCTGAAGGTCCCCATCGGGAGCTGGCTGTGCCGGACCTGCGCCCTCGGCGTTCAGCCAAAGTGTCTGCTGTGCCCGAAGAGAGGGGGAGCGCTGAAGCCCACCCGGAGCGGGACGAAATGGGTCCACGTTAGCTGTGCCTTATGGATACCTGAAGTAAGGTGGTTTCCGACCTCCTCTTGACATATGGGTGAGGGTGGACACTGACCTCTGGGTGGCGTAAAGGTATTTTTATGTGCCCATCTGAGATATGCTGCAACGTCCAGATGAGGAATTGGTTCAGAGGAAATGCTGACATAATTTTTTCCTTCCATTTCATCCAAATTTGTTTCTATTTTTAGAGGGTTTGGGTCTTTTTTTTCCTAATTACAGATAACGCTAAAAAATAACAAAAAATCCATCCCTCATTCAGACTGCCACAGACTTCCCCCTGTATGAGATTTGGGCTGGTAACCAGTATTTGTCTTCTGTTTCTTGGCCAGGTTAGCATTGGATGTCCTGAAAAAATGGAACCCATTACGAAGATCTCACATATCCCAGCAAGCAGATGGGCTTTGTCGTGCAGCCTCTGCAAGGAGTGCACTGGGACGTGTATTCAGGTATGTAACTCTGCGTCGAAGAAACTCAGACCTCTGGGGCTGTGCCTGTAATAGCCACCAGAGATTCTCAAGAGGTTGGTGGACGTGATCTGGCGGAGACTTATTCCTGCTCTGAGTAAACGTAACGACAGGGAAGCACGAGCGCCCGTCAGACATCATCAGATGTTGTTTGCAATCATTTAATGTATTGAGTGCTGGGAATCTAGATTAAGTTTCTTTGCATAGCACGGCGATGTTGCCGTAGTGACACTAATTACCAGGACTGCAAATGACCTTGGTTTGAAATCAGGAACCTCCAGCAGAATGGCTTGGTGTAGCTGCCAGAAAAGTGAGATGCTCATGAGATAAATAGCTCAAGTATTTCGCAAACCAGTGGGGGTTGGCCAGGAAGCCTTTCACATATCAGGAAACCCCAGGATTACATAGTCCTCACCAGCCTTCTCGCTTGGAAAATAGAGTATTTGCCTCATATTACATTCCCACATTCTCTCCACACCTGAGCAAACCTTTGCAGACATCTGACATTCAGCAGCAACTGAAGAGGGGGGTGAGACGTTCTCATTTCAGACCGAAAACAGGACGCTCTGGCTTTTCCTATTACAAAAGTGGGGACAGAGCTTCCCGGGCCATGACCTCTCTTCCCAGGGAGCAAAGTGCAGAATCTCCCATCCGAAATGCAGCGCACTTGGTGGGAGAGCGTTTTGGAGAGCATCCCGTCATTCCGCCTGCTCGGCGGAGCAGGCATCGAGGTGGTCATGGTGTGCAGAGGGGAAATGGAATAGCTTTGGAAAATTGGGAGAATGTTTGGGATGTGTACCAGTCCTGGCTGATCAGCTCCTGTACGGCGATGGGAGCTGCACCTGGGAGGTCGACATATGCAGCGGCCACCACTGGGGACGAGAGCAGCTGCCTGGTTGCAGAAGGGGGATAGGAGCAGGAGGTCTGCATGTTCCGCTGCGTTTGTGCTGCCGCCTTGGGTTTAATACTTTAAAGGGAGCTCTTTAAAAGCAATCCCCTTAGCTTGAAACGAAATCTCACAATACTTCTTTAAATCACCAGCGTTGACTCACATCTTTCTTGATGGCTCTGGGTGGATCTGCTTATTCACCCTGCCAGATGGAGATACTGTCTCATAACGGCAACTGCTTTCAAAGAACGGAAGGGCAGGGAAGGAGGCAAACAGGCTTGGCAGCGTCAGAAAAGAATTCAGCCTCTCTGAGGCTTCATCCTCTTAGCGGCAGCATGGCACGGGAGCCATGACATCCCGGGGACTGAATGGATTTGTATTAAGGGTCACCTGAGATGGAACAGGAGCTTTATTGTCTCACGTGCCGGCAGCTCACGGTCTGTAAGTCTTCACGAGATTGTCACCGGAGCTTTTGCCGAGGCCACGCTAGCACGCTCAGGATGGTTTAGCTTCAAAGAAAAGGGGGAGAAGGGGGGGAAAAAAAAAAAGCAAAAAAGCAGGCAGTGCTTTTATTGAAGGATTTATGGGGTAAATCAACAAATTCATCCACAGATAAATAAACACACTCCATACTCATCAGCATTACAGAGCTCTGTTTTGAAAGACTCTGTTTATGGAGCATATTTTTGATTAGTGTCTGTTTATACAGGTGTAATCTAACTACCTTTGTCAGCATTTCAGGTTTTTGGGCAGCTCTGAAAGGAGAAGGTTGTTTTCTGTTAAAGCACTGAGCTTGGCAGAAGGAATTGGGTACTCGAGGTGTGGCAGGTTTGGAGAAGGAAGAGTCTCCCTTCCCAGGAGGGTTTTTTCCCCCAAGTGGCTGGTTGGAACTGGGCTTTGCTGAAAAGGGACATGAAATCCAGACAGTGAGCTGGAGGAGCAGAAGATTCTCATCCCGGAGAGGCGTGGGGGTGCTCAGAGGCAGCACCGCAGCTGAAGAAAACACCCACCTCCACCACATTTGCAAAGGCAAACATGAGAGATTTTTGCATAAGGCACCTCTGTGCATCGAGATATTTTTCCCTGTCCAAATTAGACTGTCAAAAGGGAAGCAAACCCAGGGAAGCCTGAGGAAGAGCTCCTTACTGCTCTCTCTGCCACTGACCTTGTTGCTTGCGCATAATTACTTCCCTCGTTTTTGTGGTACAGAGCTGTGACCCGCTGTGTACCTCAGTGTGGCCGTGGTCAGGCAAGAGCTCCCGGGTGCCAGGCAGGGGTGCAGCCCTGGAGGTACCCTTTCCCCAGCTCCTGTTAAGGGGAAGTCATGACTTCATGGTGGTTCTTGTGGTCAGACATCAGGAGATGCCAATGAGAGCTC
>NW_009697700.1:14296-15090 GCF_000703405.1 Apaloderma vittatum | reverse complement strand
AGCAGGAATTTTCTCATTTGCATTGCTGAGGTGGAACAGAGAGTGCCCGGAGCCAGGCTTTGGCACAGCCCGAGGCCAGCTCCCTCCTCACCGAGTCCCTCCTTGCTTCTCACAGTGACTGGAAGAGCTCACCAAGGCCTTTCAGCACGGTGCAAAATGCCAGGTCTCCGTTAGGTGCTGGCAGGCTTCTCTAAAGGGCGCTGTCTATTGCTGTCATCGTCTTCCAGCTTTCTTTTTGTTGTGTTTTTTGGGGAAAAAGCCCTCAGAAGTGCCCTCCACAACTCACCCCTTCATTATTGCTCCTCTGCCCGTTGCTGCCTGCTCCCCTTGAGCCGCTTGTGCCACTGCTCCCCATCCGCTGGCAGAACTGGTGTGGTGGTTCCTGAAACCATCTTCCCATTGTGCCCAGAGCCCTAAAAACATCCAGCTTGCCATCAGGAGAAGAGCAGAAGGTGTGTGTGCATCGTGCAGCCCCCACGCCATCCTCTACCTCGGCCCTGCATCCTGCGAGGAGGGCTGCGGTGCTCAGATCGCCTCTTTCGGCTGAGAAGCGCTACCAGGAACCAGACCATCTGTGGTCACTAAAAAATCGCATGGCAGGGTTTTTTTTGTCAGGATGCAGAATTGTCCTGGCTGATGGCTTGGCTGGAGTTCAGCACCGGTAATTAATTTTTCCTTCCTGAGTTCCCCTCGCAGGGCTGTTGGAGGAGCCGCTTCCTTCCCCTCCAGCCCCAAACTGCAGCGGAGCACCGCTGTGAGCCGGTAACCTCCTTGGTAAACAAAATCATCCTTCT
>NW_009697700.1:10747-14265 GCF_000703405.1 Apaloderma vittatum | reverse complement strand
CTCGCTTTAGACTCTGGTGCAATTTTCACCCTCTCTCGGAGTTGTGTTTGGGAATAGATCCCTTCCCATGAAGAGCAGCTTTGTTCCAGCGCCGTTCCGAGGTGGATCAATATATTTTTATTTTCAGTTTATGCACGGTCCTCATGGCTGACAGGATACCTTTCTTTTGTCACCCTCTCAGCCAAGCTGCCTAATTATTTCCTATTTGCATTTTGGGCACGGTTTCTACTTGCCATCTGTCAGAGGAGAGATCCAGGACGGGTGTCGCTGGCTTTGCTTTATTCCTAAGGTGGAGCCGTGGTCGTTCCCGTTAGCGGGATGTGGCCCTGGCGGAATCCAGAGCCCTGTCACCAGCGCTGTTACTCGCACTGGTGGCAGAAACAGGAGGGAGGGGACATCACCGCGTGGCTTCCCTTCGCTCACAAAGTTCACCGATGGCAGCGAGTTCTCGGTGTCTGCTTTTATCTACCACAGACATTTATGTGCGTAACGGCACAGGAGGATGCTGTAGTTTGAAGCACTCCCAGCTGTTACGCCAAAACCGCCAGGATGGAGTACATCAAGAGTACATCAGGAGTACACCAGGAGTACGTTGGGAAGATGTCGGGAGTACATCAAGAGCTCCATAGCTCTGTGCAGTACCATCACTGTCTTGGCTACCAGAGAAAGCTCAGTCACAGGGGTTTCCAGCTGGCAAAGCCTTCAGTCTGAAAGCACCATTTCCATCGAGGGAACCGGTTGTAGCCCTGCTCTCCCCGTGGCTGCAGGAGCAAGTGCCAGCGCTTTAAAAGCTGGGATGTCATACACTGACTGCGCTGAGTAAATGGGAGCGCTGTGAGTCAGGTTGGACTCCCTCTGGCCCTCCTTTCTCACCAAAAATAATACTCAAGAGAGAGCCGCTGCTCCAGCCTCATGGGAGGCTGCGACGGGGCTTGTCCGGCGGGAAGGGCAGGGCAGGCATGTCCCACGTGACACCAGGCTCCGTGCAAGTGCCTGCAGCGTGGCAGAGGGAGCTGATTTTTGCAAGCTATCGGCTATTTTCATGAGCAATTTCAGGCTGAAATGGGGACCAAATGGCCATATCTAATCAGGGTCAGCGGGGGGTTGGAGATCGTGATCCGCTTGCGTTTGGTGTCTGCAGGAGTTAGTGCCTGGTGTCGTTGCCCAGAGCTGTGCTGGGCCAGATCGGGGCTCGGTCTCGTCAAGGCTGAGTCTGGCTCTTCCTGCTGGTTCCTGAGGCTTTGGAGAGGGGCCTGGAGAGCCCTGCAAGTGGAGGAGTTGGACAGTGCTCGCCTGTGCTTTTCTCGGCCCTGGCAGCCGTGCGAGTCTCTCACTTTTCACAAACACCAGCAGATTCATAAACAAAGTCAAGGGAAAATATCTAAAAGCAACAGTGTCGAAAGTTCGCACACTGGGTGGCTGAGCAGGAATTCAGGGCTGATGGGATGAAGATAAAAAGCCATAAAATTTCTGTTCCTTGGTTACTACCAGAATTATTTTTTTTTTCTTGTTGAGAATCGAAGTGCATCAAAGCCCTGGCCAAACCCTACAGCATCCCAAAGAAATGGTTTGTCATCCACTTTTGAGAAATTTTCTCTTGCCTCCGCCTAGTGCTTTAGGCCACAACTGCATCTTCATCCCCTCCAAGAACGATTCTTCTATAAACGCTGAAATATGGTGCCTACAGTAATAGCCCACTTAAAATGTCTCGTTATTGCAGTTTAACTGGTCATTAGCAACTGGAATAGACTGATTCCTTATGGGTTATGTTCAAAATAATTACCTGACCCTCTGAGCCATTAAAAACCCGTTAATGAGAAGAGGGGAGAAGATGCTGACATGGGCGCAGGGCTGGCCTGGGGGAATTCCTCTGTGGGAAAACAGGCTGAGATTTGTTAACCCATGGGGTCCACAGCATTTTAAGCGGGAGATTAAGTTAGGGAAATTGTTAAAAAATTAATCCGATACAAACTTGACAACCGTCTAGCCTCTGTAGTAGTTCTAAAAAGTTGATTTTGTGATGTTTTGCGCTCTGTATGCCGAGTTGCCTTTTTTGTTTTCTGATGGAGCTAATTGATTTCCAGAGGAGAAGGGCATCGTGCTCCGGGAGCCTTGGCTGCTTCTGAGATGCCACATGAACTCCTGAACCTTGGCGTGCTCTATGTGCTTTCAGTAAAAACGGCATGTTAGGGTTAGGTGTGGTAACAAGAGTGGAGTAGTTTAAGGGTGAAATAAGGATGAAAAATTCCACTGACAGTCTTTAAGCATCCCGTTGGCCCGTGCTGTTGTCTTTGGCTGTTGAAATGTCTTGTTGGAAGAACCACTGGAAGCCCCTGTTGATGGTGGGTGAAAGATGAGCAGGGCCCGTCACAGAGAAGCGTTAAAACAGGTAAGGTGGGAACGTGCTGACTGATATCTAGTGAACCCTGAGTTCCTTCTGCTTGGGTTTACGATGTCTGGCTCGTGAGGGTGTAAGACTTGGGCAATACCTCCAGGAGGAGTACGTGTGGTGGAGCATCCATCACTTGCGGTAGGCGTTGCCCCTCGGATGGGTGTCACTGGGTTTGTAGCGAGCACTTGTGGTCCTGCTGTGTTGGGAAGTGTCCCCCCCACCGACAGCGCTTTGCCCTGGCCTCAGGCCCTGTCCTTCTCCCCACAGTGCTCCATGCCCGCCTGCGTCACCGCGTTCCACGTCACCTGCGCCTTCGACCACAACCTCGACATGCGGACTATTCTAGCAGACAACGACGAAGTGAAGTTCAAGTCCTTCTGCCTTGAGCACAGCACCGGTGCCACCAAGTTGCCCGAAGAGGCACGGACAGAGCCTGACCAAGCCCAGCTGGACTTGGAGAAGGTGACGCTGCGGAAGCAGAAGCTCCAGCAGCTGGAGGAGGACTTCTATGAACTCGTGAAGCCTTCGGAGGTGGCAGAGAACCTTGACTTGAGCGAATCGCTGGTGGATTTTGTCTACCAGTACTGGAAGCTGAAGAGGAAAGCAAATTCCAACAAACCGCTGCTGACACCAAAAACGGATGAAGTGGACAACTTGGCCCAGCAAGAACAGGACGTTCTCTACCGACGCTTAAAGCTCTTCATGCACCTCAGGCAAGACCTGGAGAGGGTGAGTACACGTTTTCCTTCGGTGGTGTGCCCCTGTGCTCCATCAGAGCTGCTTTAGGGTGTACTGGCACCTACAGACAGCACAAGCCCTCTTCCCCTTTGACTCCCCCAACAGTTGTGTCCCTTCATCTGGGGCATCACTCAGGAGAGTGATGGTGCTCAGCGAGCGTGTGTCATCACTGCCAGAACATTGACGCTGATGTAATAAGTTAGTAGTGATCTCGGCTGGGGGTTCAGAAAAGCAAGTCTGTAGGGAAGGGGTTGGGCAATGGGAGGCAGATACTGCTGTTCCGCTGAGCTCTTGATGGTCTCAAACAACAAAACGGTCCTGTGCTGCCCTTCGGATGCTTTCCAGCAGCAGGGCACGGGCACGCTTCGTTATTTATTTGCAGGAAACG